>NW_028123015.1:0-202263 GCF_965194805.1 Balaenoptera borealis | reverse complement strand
TTACAAAACACACTATGGCTGCTTGACGGGAAAGGTGAGGTCGGGTGAGGTAGAAAACAGGGGTTTCAAATTAGCTCAGATACCGTTCCATAAACCCAATATGTAATAGACAAGACCTACTCCTTGCTCAGTGAACTGGACTCAACACCCCCTATTCACCGCCCAAGAATATATCTGACTAGGAACAATCTTCAAAGCTATGTATTGATATCCCTCTGTAAATGAGTCAAGTGGGTGTAAAGCAGCATAAACCCAGCAGTGAAAAGCAGCTAAACCCCATTATAAAAATCAATTACTTTTAAAATCCCATGAAACAAAGACAGTAAAAGGCAGAGAAATTCTTACAAAATTCGTTCAGGGGCTGTGATGCCACCTGGATTGACCATATCTAGACCCACAGCTGATTGAGACATAAGGGTGGACACTCTTGGGGCTGAGAGGTTTGGTGAGGTTGGGTGAGCAAACACAGACCCTTTAAAGTAATACTGTGTGGTACCCATCTCATGGGTCCCAAATCTCCAGGTTCAAGGGCATCTTCCTACATCGAAAACATGCATGAGAAACCCAGAAGATGGTACACCGTGTGATCGGGAAAGGTTTCTAAAACACACCTCATTTCTCATCTCCTTGTGCTCGGGTTCGCCATTCCAGCCGCGTTAGTAGCAATCTCCCTCCGTGGAGAATCAGCACCTTTAACCTCCTGTTCCGTACAGGTTGCAATTTGTCCTGAGGATGAACGGGAAGAGGGGGAACCAATGAGAGACTAGCTCTAGGTGTTGGGACAGGCACAGGTCACTCTATTTTCCCATCAGGAAGAAGAATTAACCACAGGCTCAGCCTGCCGCCCGGAACCAGAATAGGGCCTGTAGCAATCCTACGCTTTTGTGGCCAGCTCCCAAGAAAACGAGTTGAAAAATGGAGCTCAGGGGCACTGCAATTCACAGACCTGCAGAGTTAGAAATGATAACTCTCGTCCACAAATATATTGAGGGAAGGCAACGAAGAGGATTTGAAAGCAAGGCAGAATTGCAGGAAACAGATTTCAGGAGGTAGATTCGAATCGCCTTTAAAGCACAGGAAAAGCGGCAAAACCTCGACCATGATGCCTTTGGCCAAAAAGGGCGTATACGTTTTTTCCTGAATATATTTAGGAAAAAACGCATACGCCCTTTTTGGCCAACCAAGCAACCTGGAAAGGCAAATCAGCGCTACAAAGAAGTCTCGCTTCCCATCGGTCAAAAGGGCCATGCTGAATAAAGTGTCAAAACCAGAAATGCAGGACAGGCCATGGAGAAACGGGAGCCTTGCTACGCTGATGGGCGGGATGTAAATTGCCAACAGCCACTCTGGAGAAGTGTACGGTGTGTCCTGAAACCTCTAAAAAACTCAGCTTAGAGAGCATAGGGCACTTCCACTCATGGGCATATAAATTGGGAAAACTAAAAATCAGCAAGACACAGGCACCCCAAAGTTTAGGGCTGCTCTGTTGACAAGAACCTCCACTTCGTTACACCTTAAATATCCCAGGAAAGAGAAAAATGGATAAGGAAGTTGTGGTCCTTATGTACAATGGCATATCACTCAGCCATGAAATTAACGTCATAAGGCTAGTAGCAGCATGATGAGAGGATTTAGGTACGACGATTCTAAGTGAAATAAGTCACACAGAAAAAGACACTTATCATAAGATATCACTTATAGAGGGAATGCAAAAACCACTACACTTGAACGGAATTACAAAACAGAACAGCGTCACACGTTTAGAAGACACACTATGGCTGCTTAACGAGAAAGGTGAGGTGGGTGATGCATAAAACAAGGGTTTCAAATTAGCTCAGATACCGTTCCATAAACCCAATATGTAATAGACAAGACCTACTCCTTGCTCAGTGAACTGGACTCAACACCCCCTGTTCACCGCCCAAGAATATATCTGACTAGTAAGAATCTTAAAACCAATGTATTGATATCCCTCTGTAAGTGAGTCAAGTGGGTGTAAAGCGGCATAAACACAGCAGTGAAAAGCAGCTAAACCCCATTATAAAAATCAATTACTTTTAAAAACCCGTGAAACAAAGACAGTGAAAGAGAGAGAAATTCTTACAAAATTCGTTCAGGGGCTGTGATGCCACCTTTATTGACCATCTCTAGACCCACAGCTGATTGAGACATAAGGGTGGACACTCTTGGGGCTGAGAGGTTTGGTGAGGTTGGGTGAGCAAACGCAGACCCTTTAAAGTAATACTGCGTGGTATCCATCCCATGGGTCCAAAATCTCCAGGTTCAAGGGCATCTTCCTACATCGAAAACATGCATGAGAAACCCAGAAGATGGTACACCGTGTGATCGGGAAAGGTTTCGAAAACGCACCTCATTTCTCATCTCCTTGTGCTCGGGTTGGCCATTACAGCCGCTTTACTAGCAATCTTCCTCCTTCGAGAATCAGCACCTTTAACCTCCTGTTCCGTACAGGTTGCAATTTGTCCTGAGGATGAACGGGAAGAGGGGGAACCAGTGAGAGACTAGCTCTAGGTGTTGGGACAGGCACAGGTCACTCTATTTTCCCATCAGGAAGAAGAATTAACCACAGGCTCAGCCTGCCGCCCGGAAGCAGAACAGGGCCTGAAGCAATCCTGCGCTTTTGCGGCCAGCTCCCAAAAAAGCGAGTTGAAAAATCGAGCTCAGGGGCACTGCAATTCACAAACCTGCAGAGTTATAAATGATAACTCTCGTCCACAAATATATTGAGGGAAGGCAACGAGGAGGATTTGAAAGCAAGGCAGAATTGCAGGAAACAGATTTCAGGAGGTAGAGTCGAATCGCCTTTAAAGCACAGGAAAAGCGGCAAAACCTCGACCATGATGGCCTTGGCCAAAAAGGGCGTATGCGTTTTTTCCTGAATATATTCAGGAAAAAACGCATACGCCCTTTTTGGCCAACCAAGCAACCTGGAAAGGCAAATCAGCGCTACAAAGAAGTCTCGCTTCCCATCGGTCAAAAGGGCCATGCTGAATAAAGTGTCAAAACCAGAAATGCAGGACAGGCCATGGAGAAACGGGAGCCTTGCTACGCTGATAGGCGGGATGTAAATTGCCAACAGCCACTCTGGAGAAGTGTACGGTGTGTCCTGAAACCTCTAAAAAACTCAGCTTAGAGAGCATAGGGCACTTCCACTCATGGGCATATAAATTGGGAAAACTAAAAATCAGCAAGTCACAGGCACCCCAAAGTTTAGGGCTGCTCTGTTGACAAGAACCTCCACTTCGTTATACCTTAAATATCCCAGGAAAGAAAAAAATGGATAAAGAAGTTGTGGTCCTTATGTACAATGGAATATCACTCAGCCATGAAATCAACGTCATAAGGCTAGTAGCAGCATGATGAGTGGATTTAGGTACGACGATTCTAAGTGAAATAAGTCAACCAGAAAACGACACTTATCATAAGATATTACTTATAGAGGGAATGTAAAAACCGCTACACTTGAACTGAATTACAAAACAGAACAGAGACACACGTTTACAAAACACACTATGGCTGCTTAACGGGAAAGGTGAGGTCGGGTGAGGCAGAAAACAAGGGTTTCAAATTAGCTCAGATACCGTTCAATAAACCCAATATGTAATAGACAAGACCTACTCCTTGCTCAGTGAAGTGGACTAAACACCCCCTGTTCACCGCCCAAGAATATATCTGACTAGTAAGAATCTTAAAACCAATGTATTGATATCCCTCTGTAAGTGAGTCAAGTGGGTGTAAAGCGGCATAAACACAGCAGTGAAAAGCAGCTAAACCCCATTATAAAAATCAATTACTTTTAAAAACCCGTGAAACAAAGACAGTGAAAGAGAGAGAAATTCTTACAAAATTCGTTCAGGGGCTGTGATGCCACCTGGATTGACCATCTCTAGACCCACAGCTGATTGAGACATAAGGGTGGACACTCTTGGGGCTGAGAGGTTTGGTGAGGTTGGGTGAGCAAACGCAGACCCTTTAAAGTAATACTGCGTGGTATCCATCCCATGGGTCCAAAATCTCCAGGTTCAAGGGCATCTTCCTACATCGAAAACATGCATGAGAAACCCAGAAGATGGTACACCGTGTGATCGGGAAAGGTTTCTAAAACGCACCTCATTTCTCATCTCCTTGTGCTCGGGTTGGCCATTACAGCCGCTTTACTAGCAATCTCCCTCCTTCGAGAATCAGCACCTTTAACCTCCTGTTCCGTACAGGTTGCAATTTGTCCTGAGGATGAACGGGAAGAGGGGGAACCAGTGAGAGACTAGCTCTAGGTGTTGGGACAGGCACAGGTCACTCTATTTTCCCATCAGGAAGAAGAATTAACCACAGGCTCAGCCTGCCGCACGGAAGCAGAACAGGGCCTGAAGCAATCCTGTGCTTTTGCCGCCAGCTCCCAAAAAAGCGAGTTGAAAAATCGAGCTCAGGGGCACTGCAATTCACAAACATGCAGAGTTATAAATGATAACTCTCGTCCACAAATATATTGAGGGAAGGCAACGCAGAGGATTTGAAAGCAAGGCAGAATTGCAGGAAAGAGATTTCAGGAGGTACAGTTGAATCGCCTTTAAAGCTCGGGAAAAGCGGCAAAACCTCGACAATGATGCCCTTGGCCAAAAAGGGCGTTTGCGTTTTTTCCTGAATATATTCAGGAAAAAACGCAAACGCCCTTTTTGGCCAACCAAGCAACCTGGAAAGGCAAATCAGCGCTACAAAGAAGTCTCGCTTCCCATCGGTCAAAAGGGCCATGCTGAATAAAGTGTCAAAACCAGAAATGCAGGACAGGCCATGGAGAAATGGGAGCCTTACTACGCTGATGGGCGGGATGTAAATTGCCAACAGCCACTCTGGAGAAGTGTACGGTGTTTCCTGAAACATCTAAAGAACTCAGCATAGAGAGCATAAGGCACTTCCACTCATGGGCGTATAAATTGGGAAAACTAAAAATCAGCAAGACACAGGCACCCCAAAGTTTAGGGCTGCTCTGTTGACAAGAACCTCCACTTCGTTACACCTTAAATATCCCAGGAAAGAGAAAAATGGATAAGGAAGTTGTGGTCCTTATGTACAATGGCATATCACTCAGCCATGAAATCAACGTCATAAGGCTAGTAGCAGCATGATGAGTGGATTTAGGTACGACGATTCTAAGTGAAATAAGTCAACCAGAAAACAACACTTATCATAAGATATGACTTATAGAGGGAATGTAAAAACCGCTACACTTGAACTGAATTACAAAACAGAACAGAGACACACGTTTACAAAACACACTATGGCTGCTTGACGGGAAAGGTGAGGTCGGGTGAGGTAGAAAACAGGGGTTTCAAATTAGCTCAGATACCGTTCCATAAACCCAATATGTAATAGACAAGACCTACTCCTTGCTCAGTGAACTGGACTCAACACCCCCTATTCACCGCCCAAGAATATATCTGACTAGGAACAATCTTCAAAGCTATGTATTGATATCCCTCTGTAAATGAGTCAAGTGGGTGTAAAGCAGCATAAACCCAGCAGTGAAAAGCAGCTAAACCCCATTATAAAAATCAATTACTTTTAAAATCCCATGAAACAAAGACAGTGAAAGGGAGTGAAATTCTTACAAAATTCGTTCAGGGGCTGTGATGCCACCTGGATTGACCATATCTAGACCCACAGCTGATTGAGACATAAGGGTGGACACTCTTGGGGCTGAGAGGTTTGGTGAGGTTGGGTGAGCAAACACAGACCCTTTAAAGTAATACTGTGTGGTACCCATCTCATGGGTCCCAAATCTCCAGGTTCAAGGGCATCTTCCTACATCGAAAACATGCATGAGAAACCCAGAAGATGGTACACCGTGTGATCGGGAAAGGTTTCGAAAACGCACCTCATTTCTCATCTCCTTGTGCTCGGGTTCGCCATTCCAGCCGCGTTAGTAGCAATCTCCCTCCGTGGAGAATCAGCACCTTTAACCTCCTGTTCCGTACAGGTTGCAATTTGTCCTGAGGATGAACGGGAAGAGGGGGAACCAATGAGAGACTAGGTCTAGGTGTTGGGACAAGCACAGGTCACTCTATTTTCCAATCAGGAAGAAGAATTAACCACAGGCTCAGCCTGCCGCCCGGAACCAGAATAAGGCCTGTAGCAATCCTACGCTTTTGTGGCCAGCTCCCAAGAAAACGAGTTGAAAAATGGAGTTCAGGGGCACTGCAATTCACAAACCTGCAGAGTTAGAAATGATAACTCTCGTCCACAAATATATTGAGGAAAGGCAACGAAGAGGATTTGAAAGCAAGGCAGAATTACAGGAAACAGATTTCAGGAGGTAGATTCGAATCGCCTTTAAAGCACAGGAAAAGCGGCAAAACCTCGACCATGATGCCCTTGGCCAAAAAGGGCGTCTGCGTTTTTTCCTGAATATATTCAGGAAAAAACGCAGACGCCCTTTTTGGCCAACCAAGCAACCTGGAAAGGCAAATCAGCGCTACAAAGAAGTCTCGCTTCCCATCGGTCAAAAGGGCCATGCTGAATAAAGTGTCAAAACCAGAAATGCAGGACAGGCCATGGAGAAACAGGAGCGTTGCTACGCTGATTGGCGTGATGTAAATTGCCAACAGCCACTCTGGAGAAGTGTACGGTGTGTCCTGAAACCTCTAAAAAACTCAGCTTAGAGAGCATAGGGCACTTCCACTCATGGGCGTATAAATTGGGAAAACTAAAAATCAGCAAGACACAGGCACCCCAAAGTTTAGGGCTGCTCTGTTGACAAGAACCTCCACTTCGTTACACCTTAAATATCCCAGGAAAGAGAAAAATGGATAAAGAAGTTGTGGTCCTTATGTACAATGGAATATCACTCAGCCATGAAATCAACGTCATAAGGCTAGTAGCAGCATGATGAGTGGATTTAGGTACGACGATTCTAAGTGAAATAAGTCAACCAGAAAACGACACTTATCATAAGATATCACTTATAGAGGGAATGTAAAAACCGCTACACTTTAACTGAATTACAAAACAGAACAGAGACACACGTTTACAAAACACACTATGACTGCTTAACGGGAAAGGTGAGGTCGGGTGAGGCAGAAAACAAGGGTTTCAAATTAGCTCAGATACCGTTCCATAAACCCAATATGTAATAGACAAGACCTACTCCTTGCTCAGTGAAGTGGACTCAACGCCCCCTGTTCACCGCCCAAGAATATATCAGACTAGTAAGACTCTTAAAACCAATGTATTGATATCTCTCTGTAAGTGAGTCAAGTGGGTGTAAAGCGGCATAAACACAGCAGTGAAAAGCAGCTAAACCCCATTATAAAAATCAATTACTTTTAAAAACCCGTGAAACAAAGACAGTGAAAGAGAGAGAAATTCATACAGAATTCGTTCAGGGGCTGTGATGACACCTTTATTGACCATCTCTAGACCCACAGCTGATTGAGACATAAGGGTGGACACTCGTGGGGCTGAGAGATTTGGTGAGGTTGGGTGAGCAAACGCAGACCCTTTAAAGTAATACTGCGTGGTACCCATCCCATGGGTCCCAAATCTCCAAGTTCAAGGGCATCTTCCTATATCAAAAACATGCATGAGAAACCCAGAAGACGGTACACCGTGCGATCGGGAAAGGTTTCTAAAACGCACCTCATTTCTCATCTCCTTGTGCTCTGGTTCGCCATTCCAACCGAGTTAGTAGCAATCTCCCTCCATGGAGAATCAGCACCTTTAACCTCCTGTTCCGTACAGGTTGCAATCTGTCCTGAGGATGAAAGGGAAGAGGTGGAACCAATGATAGACTAGCTCTAGGTGTTGGGACAGGCACAGATCACTCTATTTTCCCATCAGGAAGAAGAATTAACCACAGGCTCAGCCTGCCGCCCGGAACCAGAATAGGGCTTGAAGCAATCCTGCGCTTTTGCGGCCAACTCCGAAGAAAGCGAGTTGAAAAATGGAGCTCAGGGGCACTGCAATTCACAGACCTGCAGAGTTAGAAATGATAACTCTCGTCCACAAATATATTGAGGGAAGGCAACGAAGAGGATTTGAAAGCAAGGCAGAATTGCAGGAAACAGATTTCAGGAGGTAGAGTCGAATCGCCTTTAAAGCACAGGAAAAGCGGCAAAACCTCGACCATGATGCCCTTGGCCAAAAAGGGCGTATACGTTTTTTCCTGAATATATTCAGGAAAAAATGCATACGCCCTTTTTGGCCAACCAAGCAACCTGGAAAGGCAAATCAGCGCTACAAAGAAGTCTCGCTTCCCATCGGTCAAAAGGGCCATGCTGAATAAAGTGTCAAAACCAGAAATGCAGGACAGGCCATGGAGAAACGGGAGCCTTGCTACGCTGATGGGCGGGATGTAAATTGCCAACAGCCACTCTGGAGAAGTGTACGGTGTGTCCTGAAACCTCTAAAAAACTCAGCTTAGAGAGCATAGGGCACTTCCACTCATGGGCATATAAATTGGGAAAACTAAAAATCAGCAAGACACAGGCACCCCAAAGTTTAGGGCTGCTCTGTTGACAAGAACCTCCACTTCGTTACACCTTAAATATCCCAGGAAAGAGAAAAATGGATAAGGAAGTTGTGGTCCTTATGTACAATGGCATATCACTCAGCCATGAAATTAACGTCATAAGGCTAGTAGCAGCATGATGAGAGGATTTAGGTACGACGATTCTAAGTGAAATAAGTCACACAGAAAAAGACACTTATCATAAGATATCACTTATAGAGGGAATGCAAAAACCACTACACTTGAACGGAATTACAAAACAGAACAGTGTCACACGTTTAGAAGACACACTATGGCTGCTTAACGAGAAAGGTGAGGTGGGTGATGCATAAAACAAGGGTTTCAAATTAGCTCAGATACCGTTCCATAAACCCAATATGTAATAGACAAGACCTACTCCTTGCTCAGTGAACTGGACTCAACACAGCCTGTTCACCGCCCAAGAATATATCTGACTAGTAAGAATCTTAAAACCAATGTATTGATATCCCTCTGTAAGTGAGTCAAGTGGGTGTAAAGCGGCATAAACACAGCAGTGAAAAGCAGCTAAACCCCATTATAAAAATCAATTACTTTTAAAAACCCGTGAAACAAAGACAGTGAAAGAGAGAGAAATTCTTACAAAATTCGTTCAGGGGCTGTGATGCCACCTGGATTGACCATCTCTAGACCCACAGCTGATTGAGACATAAGGGTGGACACTCTTGGGGCTGAGAGGTTTGGTGAGGTTGGGTGAGCAAACGCAGACCCTTTAAAGTAATACTGCGTGGTATCCATCCCATGGGTCCAAAATCTCCAGGTTCAAGGGCATCTTCCTACATCGAAAACATGCATGAGAAACCCAGAAGATGGTACACCGTGTGATCGGGAAAGGTTTCGAAAACGCACCTCATTTCTCATCTCCTTGTGCTCGGGTTGGCCATTACAGCCGCTTTACTAGCAATCTTCCTCCTTCGAGAATCAGCACCTTTAACCTCCTGTTCCGTACAGGTTGCAATTTGTCCTGAGGATGAACGGGAAGAGGGGGAACCAGTGAGAGACTAGCTCTAGGTGTTGGGACAGGCACAGGTCACTCTATTTTCCCATCAGGAAGAAGAATTAACCACAGGCTCAGCCTGCCGCCCGGAAGCAGAACAGGGCCTGAAGCAATACTGCGCTTTTGCGGCCAGCTCCCAAAAAAGCGAGTTGAAAAATCGAGCTCAGGGGCACTGCAATTCACAAACCTGCAGAGTTATAAATGATAACTCTCGTCCACAAATATATTGAGGGAAGGCAACGAGGAGGATTTGAAAGCAAGGCAGAATTGCAGGAAACAGATTTCAGGAGGTAGAGTCGAATCGCCTTTAAAGCACAGGAAAAGCGGCAAAACCTCGACCATGATGCCCTTGGCCAAAAAGGGCGTATGCGTTTTTTCCTGAATATATTCAGGAAAAAACGCAGACGCCCTTTTTGGCCAACCAAGCAACCTGGAAAGGCAAATCAGCGCTACAAAGAAGTCTCGCTTCCCATCGGTCAAAAGGGCCATGCTGAATAAAGTGTCAAAACCAGAAATGCAGGACAGGCCATGGAGAAACGGGAGCCTTGCTACGCTGATGGGCGGGATGTAAATTGCCAACAGCCACTCTGGAGAAGTGTACGGTGTGTCCTGAAACCTCTAAAAAACTCAGCTTAGAGAGCATAGGGCACTTCCACTCATGGGCATATAAATTGGGAAAACTAAAAATCAGCAAGACACAGGCACCCCAAAGTTTAGGGCTGCTCTGTTGACAAGAACCTCCACTTCGTTACACCTTAAATATCCCAGGAAAGAAAAAAATGGATAAAGAAGTTGTGGTCCTTATGTACAATGGAATATCACTCAGCCATGAAATCAACGTCATAAGGCTAGTAGCAGCATGATGAGTGGATTTAGGTACGACGATTCTAAGTGAAATAAGTCAACCAGAAAACGACACTTATCATAAGATATTACTTATAGAGGGAATGTAAAAACCGCTACACTTGAACTGAATTACAAAACAGAACAGAGACACACGTTTACAAAACACACTATGGCTGCTTAACGGGAAAGGTGAGGTCGGGTGAGGCAGAAAACAAGGGTTTCAAATTAGCTCAGATACCGTTCAATAAACCCAATATGTAATAGACAAGACCTACCCCTTGCTCAGTGAACTGGACTCGACACCCCCTATTCACCGCCCAAGAATATATCTGACTAGGAAGAATCTTCAAAGCTATGTATTGATATCTCTCTGTAAGTGAGTCAAGTGGGTGTAAAGCGGCATAAACACAGCAGTGAAAAGCAGCTAAACCCCATTATAAAAATCAATTACTTTTAAAAACCCGTGAAACAAAGACAGTGAAAGAGAGAGAAATTCTTACAAAATTCGTTCAGGGGCTGTGATGCCACCTTTATTGACCATCTCTAGACCCACAGCTGATTGAGACATAAGGGTGGACACTCTTGGGGCTGAGAGGTTTGGTGAGGTTGGGTGAGCAAACGCAGACCCTTTAAAGTAATACTGCGTGGTATCCATCCCATGGGTCCAAAATCTCCAGGTTCAAGGGCATCTTCCTACATCGAAAACATGCATGAGAAACCCAGAAGATGGTACACCGTGTGATCGGGAAAGGTTTCGAAAACGCACCTCATTTCTCATCTCCTTGTGCTCGGGTTGGCCATTACAGCCGCTTTACTAGCAATCTCCCTCCTTCGAGAATCAGCACCTTTAACCTCCTGTTCCGTACAGGTTGCAGTTTGTCCTGAGGATGAACGGGAAGAGGGGGAACCAGTGAGAGACTAGCTCTAGGTGTTGGGACAGGCACAGGTCACTCTATTTTCCCATCAGGAAGAAGAATTAACCACAGGCTCAGCCTGCCGCCCGGAAGCAGAACAGGGCCTGAAGCAATCCTGCGCTTTTGCGGCCAGCTCCCAAAAAAGCGAGTTGAAAAATCGAGCTCAGGGGCACTGCAATTCACAAACCTACAGAGTTAGAAATGATAACTCTCGTCCACAAATATATTGAGGGAAGGCAACGAGGAGGATTTGAAAGCAAGGGAGAATTGCAGGAAACAGATTTCAGGAGGTAGAGTCGAATCGCCTTTAAAGCACAGGAAAAGCGGCAAAACCTCGACCATGATGCCCTTGGCCAAAAAGGGCGTATGCGTTTTTTCCTGAATATATTCAGGAAAAAACGCATACGCCCTTTTTGGCCAACCAAGCAACCTGGAAAGGCAAATCAGCGCTACAAAGAAGTCTCGCTTCCCATCGGTCAAAAGGGCCATGCTGAATAAAGTGTCAAAACCAGAAATGCAGGACAGGCCATGGAGAAACGGGAGCCTTACTACGCTGATGGGCGGGATGTAAATTGCCAACAGCCACTCTGGAGAAGTGTACGGTGTTTCCTGAAACATCTAAAGAACTAAGCATAGAGAGCATAAGGCACTTCCACTCATGGGCGTATAAATTGGGAAAACTAAAAATCAGCAAGACACAGGCACCCCAAAGTTTAGGGCTGCTCTGTTGACAAGAACCTCCACTTCGTTACACCTTAAATATCCCAGGAAAGAGAAAAATGGATAAGGAAGTTGTGGTCCTTATGTACAATGGCATATCACTCAGCCATGAAATCAACGTCATAAGGCTAGTAGCAGCATGATGAGTGGATTTAGGTACGACGATTCTAAGTGAAATAAGTCAACCAGAAAACAACACTTATCATAAGATATGACTTATAGAGGGAATGTAAAAACCGCTACACTTGAACTGAATTACAAAACAGAACAGAGACACACGTTTACAAAACACACTATGGCTGCTTGACGGGAAAGGTGAGGTCGGGTGAGGTAGAAAACAGGGGTTTCAAATTAGCTCAGATACCGTTCCATAAACCCAATATGTAATAGACAAGACCTACTCCTTGCTCAGTGAACTGGACTCAACACCCCCTATTCACCGCCCAAGAATATATCTGACTAGGAACAATCTTCAAAGCTATGTATTGATATCCCTCTGTAAATGAGTCAAGTGGGTGTAAAGCAGCATAAACCCAGCAGTGAAAAGCAGCTAAACCCCATTATAAAAATCAATTACTTTTAAAATCCCATGAAACAAAGACAGTAAAAGGGAGAGAAATTCTTACAAAATTCGTTCAGGGGCTGTGATGCCACCTGGATTGACCATATCTAGACCCACAGCTGATTGAGACATAAGGGTGGACACTCTTGGGGCTGAGAGGTTTGGTGAGGTTGGGTGAGCAAACACAGACCCTTTAAAGTAATACTGTGTGGTACCCATCTCATGGGTCCCAAATCTCCAGGTTCAAGGGCATCTTCCTACATCGAAAACATGCATGAGAAACCCAGAAGATGGTACACCGTGTGATCGGGAAAGGTTTCTAAAACACACCTCATTTCTCATCTCCTTGTGCTCGGGTTCGCCATTCCAGCCGCGTTAGTAGCAATCTCCCTCCGTGGAGAATCAGCACCTTTAACCTCCTGTTCCGTACAGGTTGCAATTTGTCCTGAGGATGAACGGGAAGAGGGGGAACCAATGAGAGACTAGGTCTAGGTGTTGGGACAAGCACAGGTCACTCTATTTTCCAATCAGGAAGAAGAATTAACCACAGGCTCAGCCTGCCGCCCGGAACCAGAATAAGGCCTGTAGCAATCCTACGCTTTTGTGGCCAGCTCCCAAGAAAACGAGTTGAAAAATGGAGTTCAGGGGCACTGCAATTCACAAACCTGCAGAGTTAGAAATGATAACTCTCGTCCACAAATATATTGAGGAAAGGCAACGAAGAGGATTTGAAAGCAAGGCAGAATTACAGGAAACAGATTTCAGGAGGTAGATTCGAATCGCCTTTAAAGCACAGGAAAAGCGGCAAAACCTCGACCATGATGCCCTTGGCCAAAAAGGGCGTCTGCGTTTTTTCCTGAATATATTCAGGAAAAAACGCAGACGCCCTTTTTGGCCAACCAAGCAACCTGGAAAGGCAAATCAGCGCTACAAAGAAGTCTCGCTTCCCATCGGTCAAAAGGGCCATGCTGAATAAAGTGTCAAAACCAGAAATGCAGGACAGGCCATGGAGAAACAGGAGCGTTGCTACGCTGATTGGCGTGATGTAAATTGCCAACAGCCACTCTGGAGAAGTGTACGGTGTGTCCTGAAACCTCTAAAAAACTCAGCTTAGCGAGCATAGGGCACTTCCACTCATGGGCGTATAAATTGGGAAAACTAAAAATCAGCAAGACACAGGCACCCCAAAGTTTAGGGCTGCTCTGTTGACAAGAACCTCCACTTCGTTACACCTTAAATATCCCAGGAAAGAGAAAAATGGATAAAGAAGTTGTGGTCCTTATGTACAATGGAATATCACTCAGCCATGAAATCAACGTCATAAGGCTAGTAGCAGCATGATGAGTGGATTTAGGTACGACGATTCTAAGTGAAATAAGTCAACCAGAAAACGACACTTATCATAAGATATCACTTATAGAGGGAATGTAAAAACCGCTACACTTTAACTGAATTACAAAACAGAACAGAGACACACGTTTACAAAACACACTATGACTGCTTAACGGGAAAGGTGAGGTCGGGTGAGGCAGAAAACAAGGGTTTCAAATTAGCTCAGATACCGTTCCATAAACCCAATATGTAATAGACAAGACCTACTCCTTGCTCAGTGAAGTGGACTCAACGCCCCCTGTTCACCGCCCAAGAATATATCAGACTAGTAAGACTCTTAAAACCAATGTATTGATATCTCTCTGTAAGTGAGTCAAGTGGGTGTAAAGCGGCATAAACACAGCAGTGAAAAGCAGCTAAACCCCATTATAAAAATCAATTACTTTTAAAAACCCGTGAAACAAAGACAGTGAAAGAGAGAGAAATTCATACAGAATTCGTTCAGGGGCTGTGATGACACCTTTATTGACCATCTCTAGACCCACAGCTGATTGAGACATAAGGGTGGACACTCGTGGGGCTGAGAGATTTGGTGAGGTTGGGTGAGCAAACGCAGACCCTTTAAAGTAATACTGCGTGGTACCCATCCCATGGGTCCCAAATCTCCAAGTTCAAGGGCATCTTCCTATATCAAAAACATGCATGAGAAACCCAGAAGACGGTACACCGTGCGATCGGGAAAGGTTTCTAAAACGCACCTCATTTCTCATCTCCTTGTGCTCTGGTTCGCCATTCCAACCGAGTTAGTAGCAATCTCCCTCCATGGAGAATCAGCACCTTTAACCTCCTGTTCCGTACAGGTTGCAATCTGTCCTGAGGATGAAAGGGAAGAGGTGGAACCAATGATAGACTAGCTCTAGGTGTTGGGACAGGCACAGATCACTCTATTTTCCCATCAGGAAGAAGAATTAACCACAGGCTCAGCCTGCCGCCCGGAACCAGAATAGGGCTTGAAGCAATCCTGCGCTTTTGCGGCCAACTCCGAAGAAAGCGAGTTGAAAAATGGAGCTCAGGGGCACTGCAATTCACAGACCTGCAGAGTTAGAAATGATAACTCTCGTCCACAAATATATTGAGGGAAGGCAACGAAGAGGATTTGAAAGCAAGGCAGAATTGCAGGAAACAGATTTCAGGAGGTAGAGTCGAATCGCCTTTAAAGCACAGGAAAAGCGGCAAAACCTCGACCATGATGCCCTTGGCCAAAAAGGGCGTATACGTTTTTTCCTGAATATATTCAGGAAAAAATGCATACGCCCTTTTTGGCCAACCAAGCAACCTGGAAAGGCAAATCAGCGCTACAAAGAAGTCTCGCTTCCCATCGGTCAAAAGGGCCATGCTGAATAAAGTGTCAAAACCAGAAATGCAGGACAGGCCATGGAGAAACGGGAGCCTTGCTACGCTGATGGGCGGGATGTAAATTGCCAACAGCCACTCTGGAGAAGTGTACGGTGTGTCCTGAAACCTCTAAAAAACTCAGCTTAGAGAGCATAGGGCACTTCCACTCATGGGCATATAAATTGGGAAAACTAAAAATCAGCAAGACACAGGCACCCCAAAGTTTAGGGCTGCTCTGTTGACAAGAACCTCCACTTCGTTACACCTTAAATATCCCAGGAAAGAGAAAAATGGATAAGGAAGTTGTGGTCCTTATGTACAATGGCATATCACTCAGCCATGAAATTAACGTCATAAGGCTAGTAGCAGCATGATGAGAGGATTTAGGTACGACGATTCTAAGTGAAATAAGTCACACAGAAAAAGACACTTATCATAAGATATCACTTATAGAGGGAATGCAAAAACCACTACACTTGAACGGAATTACAAAACAGAACAGTGTCACACGTTTAGAAGACACACTATGGCTGCTTAACGAGAAAGGTGAGGTGGGTGATGCATAAAACAAGGGTTTCAAATTAGCTCAGATACCGTTCCATAAACCCAATATGTAATAGACAAGACCTACTCCTTGCTCAGTGAACTGGACTCAACACAGCCTGTTCACCGCCCAAGAATATATCTGACTAGTAAGAATCTTAAAACCAATGTATTGATATCCCTCTGTAAGTGAGTCAAGTGGGTGTAAAGCGGCATAAACACAGCAGTGAAAAGCAGCTAAACCCCATTATAAAAATCAATTACTTTTAAAAACCCGTGAAACAAAGACAGTGAAAGAGAGAGAAATTCTTACAAAATTCGTTCAGGGGCTGTGATGCCACCTGGATTGACCATCTCTAGACCCACAGCTGATTGAGACATAAGGGTGGACACTCTTGGGGCTGAGAGGTTTGGTGAGGTTGGGTGAGCAAACGCAGACCCTTTAAAGTAATACTGCGTGGTATCCATCCCATGGGTCCAAAATCTCCAGGTTCAAGGGCATCTTCCTACATCGAAAACATGCATGAGAAACCCAGAAGATGGTACACCGTGTGATCGGGAAAGGTTTCGAAAACGCACCTCATTTCTCATCTCCTTGTGCTCGGGTTGGCCATTACAGCCGCTTTACTAGCAATCTTCCTCCTTCGAGAATCAGCACCTTTAACCTCCTGTTCCGTACAGGTTGCAATTTGTCCTGAGGATGAACGGGAAGAGGGGGAACCAGTGAGAGACTAGCTCTAGGTGTTGGGACAGGCACAGGTCACTCTATTTTCCCATCAGGAAGAAGAATTAACCACAGGCTCAGCCTGCCGCCCGGAAGCAGAACAGGGCCTGAAGCAATACTGCGCTTTTGCGGCCAGCTCCCAAAAAAGCGAGTTGAAAAATCGAGCTCAGGGGCACTGCAATTCACAAACCTGCAGAGTTATAAATGATAACTCTCGTCCACAAATATATTGAGGGAAGGCAACGAGGAGGATTTGAAAGCAAGGCAGAATTGCAGGAAACAGATTTCAGGAGGTAGAGTCGAATCGCCTTTAAAGCACAGGAAAAGCGGCAAAACCTCGACCATGATGCCCTTGGCCAAAAAGGGCGTATGCGTTTTTTCCTGAATATATTCAGGAAAAAACGCAGACGCCCTTTTTGGCCAACCAAGCAACCTGGAAAGGCAAATCAGCGCTACAAAGAAGTCTCGCTTCCCATCGGTCAAAAGGGCCATGCTGAATAAAGTGTCAAAACCAGAAATGCAGGACAGGCCATGGAGAAACGGGAGCCTTGCTACGCTGATGGGCGGGATGTAAATTGCCAACAGCCACTCTGGAGAAGTGTACGGTGTGTCCTGAAACCTCTAAAAAACTCAGCTTAGAGAGCATAGGGCACTTCCACTCATGGGCATATAAATTGGGAAAACTAAAAATCAGCAAGACACAGGCACCCCAAAGTTTAGGGCTGCTCTGTTGACAAGAACCTCCACTTCGTTACACCTTAAATATCCCAGGAAAGAAAAAAATGGATAAAGAAGTTGTGGTCCTTATGTACAATGGAATATCACTCAGCCATGAAATCAACGTCATAAGGCTAGTAGCAGCATGATGAGTGGATTTAGGTACGACGATTCTAAGTGAAATAAGTCAACCAGAAAACGACACTTATCATAAGATATTACTTATAGAGGGAATGTAAAAACCGCTACACTTGAACTGAATTACAAAACAGAACAGAGACACACGTTTACAAAACACACTATGGCTGCTTAACGGGAAAGGTGAGGTCGGGTGAGGCAGAAAACAAGGGTTTCAAATTAGCTCAGATACCGTTCAATAAACCCAATATGTAATAGACAAGACCTACCCCTTGCTCAGTGAACTGGACTCGACACCCCCTATTCACCGCCCAAGAATATATCTGACTAGGAAGAATCTTCAAAGCTATGTATTGATATCTCTCTGTAAGTGAGTCAAGTGGGTGTAAAGCGGCATAAACACAGCAGTGAAAAGCAGCTAAACCCCATTATAAAAATCAATTACTTTTAAAAACCCGTGAAACAAAGACAGTGAAAGAGAGAGAAATTCTTACAAAATTCGTTCAGGGGCTGTGATGCCACCTTTATTGACCATCTCTAGACCCACAGCTGATTGAGACATAAGGGTGGACACTCTTGGGGCTGAGAGGTTTGGTGAGGTTGGGTGAGCAAACGCAGACCCTTTAAAGTAATACTGCGTGGTATCCATCCCATGGGTCCAAAATCTCCAGGTTCAAGGGCATCTTCCTACATCGAAAACATGCATGAGAAACCCAGAAGATGGTACACCGTGTGATCGGGAAAGGTTTCGAAAACGCACCTCATTTCTCATCTCCTTGTGCTCGGGTTGGCCATTACAGCCGCTTTACTAGCAATCTCCCTCCTTCGAGAATCAGCACCTTTAACCTCCTGTTCCGTACAGGTTGCAGTTTGTCCTGAGGATGAACGGGAAGAGGGGGAACCAGTGAGAGACTAGCTCTAGGTGTTGGGACAGGCACAGGTCACTCTATTTTCCCATCAGGAAGAAGAATTAACCACAGGCTCAGCCTGCCGCCCGGAAGCAGAACAGGGCCTGAAGCAATCCTGCGCTTTTGCGGCCAGCTCCCAAAAAAGCGAGTTGAAAAATCGAGCTCAGGGGCACTGCAATTCACAAACCTACAGAGTTAGAAATGATAACTCTCGTCCACAAATATATTGAGGGAAGGCAACGAGGAGGATTTGAAAGCAAGGGAGAATTGCAGGAAACAGATTTCAGGAGGTAGAGTCGAATCGCCTTTAAAGCACAGGAAAAGCGGCAAAACCTCGACCATGATGCCCTTGGCCAAAAAGGGCGTATGCGTTTTTTCCTGAATATATTCAGGAAAAAACGCATACGCCCTTTTTGGCCAACCAAGCAACCTGGAAAGGCAAATCAGCGCTACAAAGAAGTCTCGCTTCCCATCGGTCAAAAGGGCCATGCTGAATAAAGTGTCAAAACCAGAAATGCAGGACAGGCCATGGAGAAACGGGAGCCTTACTACGCTGATGGGCGGGATGTAAATTGCCAACAGCCACTCTGGAGAAGTGTACGGTGTTTCCTGAAACATCTAAAGAACTAAGCATAGAGAGCATAAGGCACTTCCACTCATGGGCGTATAAATTGGGAAAACTAAAAATCAGCAAGACACAGGCACCCCAAAGTTTAGGGCTGCTCTGTTGACAAGAACCTCCACTTCGTTACACCTTAAATATCCCAGGAAAGAGAAAAATGGATAAGGAAGTTGTGGTCCTTATGTACAATGGCATATCACTCAGCCATGAAATCAACGTCATAAGGCTAGTAGCAGCATGATGAGTGGATTTAGGTACGACGATTCTAAGTGAAATAAGTCAACCAGAAAACAACACTTATCATAAGATATGACTTATAGAGGGAATGTAAAAACCGCTACACTTGAACTGAATTACAAAACAGAACAGAGACACACGTTTACAAAACACACTATGGCTGCTTGACGGGAAAGGTGAGGTCGGGTGAGGTAGAAAACAGGGGTTTCAAATTAGCTCAGATACCGTTCCATAAACCCAATATGTAATAGACAAGACCTACTCCTTGCTCAGTGAACTGGACTCAACACCCCCTATTCACCGCCCAAGAATATATCTGACTAGGAACAATCTTCAAAGCTATGTATTGATATCCCTCTGTAAATGAGTCAAGTGGGTGTAAAGCAGCATAAACCCAGCAGTGAAAAGCAGCTAAACCCCATTATAAAAATCAATTACTTTTAAAATCCCATGAAACAAAGACAGTAAAAGGGAGAGAAATTCTTACAAAATTCGTTCAGGGGCTGTGATGCCACCTGGATTGACCATATCTAGACCCACAGCTGATTGAGACATAAGGGTGGACACTCTTGGGGCTGAGAGGTTTGGTGAGGTTGGGTGAGCAAACACAGACCCTTTAAAGTAATACTGTGTGGTACCCATCTCATGGGTCCCAAATCTCCAGGTTCAAGGGCATCTTCCTACATCGAAAACATGCATGAGAAACCCAGAAGATGGTACACCGTGTGATCGGGAAAGGTTTCTAAAACACACCTCATTTCTCATCTCCTTGTGCTCGGGTTCGCCATTCCAGCCGCGTTAGTAGCAATCTCCCTCCGTGGAGAATCAGCACCTTTAACCTCCTGTTCCGTACAGGTTGCAATTTGTCCTGAGGATGAACGGGAAGAGGGGGAACCAATGAGAGACTAGGTCTAGGTGTTGGGACAAGCACAGGTCACTCTATTTTCCAATCAGGAAGAAGAATTAACCACAGGCTCAGCCTGCCGCCCGGAACCAGAATAGGGCCTGTAGCAATCCTACGCTTTTGTGGCCAGCTCCCAAGAAAACGAGTTGAAAAATGGAGCTCAGGGGCACTGCAATTCACAGACCTGCAGAGTTAGAAATGATAACTCTCGTCCACAAATATATTGAGGGAAGGCAACGAAGAGGATTTGAAAGCAAGGCAGAATTGCAGGAAACAGATTTCAGGAGGTAGATTCGAATCGCCTTTAAAGCACAGGAAAAGCGGCAAAACCTCGACCATGATGCCCTTGGCCAAAAAGGGCGTATACGTTTTTTCCTGAATATATTTAGGAAAAAACGCATACGCCCTTTTTGGCCAACCAAGCAACCTGGAAAGGCAAATCAGCGCTACAAAGAAGTCTCGCTTCCCATCGGTCAAAAGGGCCATGCTGAATAAAGTGTCAAAACCAGAAATGCAGGACAGGCCATGGAGAAACGGGAGCCTTGCTACGCTGATGGGCGGGATGTAAATTGCCAACAGCCACTCTGGAGAAGTGTACGGTGTGTCCTGAAACCTCTAAAAAACTCAGCTTAGAGAGCATAGGGCACTTCCACTCATGGGCGTATAAATTGGGAAAACTAAAAATCAGCAAGACACAGGCACCCCAAAGTTTAGGGCTGCTCTGTTGACAAGAACCTCCACTTCGTTACACCTTAAATATCCCAGGAAAGAGAAAAATGGATAAGGAAGTTGTGGTCCTTATGTACAATGGCATATCACTCAGCCATGAAATTAACGTCATAAGGCTAGTAGCAGCATGATGAGAGGATTTAGGTACGACGATTCTAAGTGAAATAAGTCACACAGAAAAAGACACTTATCATAAGATATCACTTATAGAGGGAATGCAAAAACCACTACACTTGAACGGAATTACAAAACAGAACAGCGTCACACGTTTAGAAGACACACTATGGCTGCTTAACGAGAAAGGTGAGGTGGGTGATGCATAAAACAAGGGTTTCAAATTAGCTCAGATACCGTTCCATAAACCCAATATGTAATAGACAAGACCTACTCCTTGCTCAGTGAACTGGACTCAACACCCCCTGTTCACCGCCCAAGAATATATCTGACTAGTAAGAATCTTAAAACCAATGTATTGATATCCCTCTGTAAGTGAGTCAAGTGGGTGTAAAGCGGCATAAACACAGCAGTGAAAAGCAGCTAAACCCCATTATAAAAATCAATTACTTTTAAAAACCCGTGAAACAAAGACAGTGAAAGAGAGAGAAATTCTTACAAAATTCGTTCAGGGGCTGTGATGCCACCTGGATTGACCATCTCTAGACCCACAGCTGATTGAGACATAAGGGTGGACACTCTTGGGGCTGAGAGGTTTGGTGAGGTTGGGTGAGCAAACGCAGACCCTTTAAAGTAATACTGCGTGGTATCCATCCCATGGGTCCAAAATCTCCAGGTTCAAGGGCATCTTCCTACATCGAAAACATGCATGAGAAACCCAGAAGATGGTACACCGTGTGATCGGGAAAGGTTTCGAAAACGCACCTCATTTCTCATCTCCTTGTGCTCGGGTTGGCCATTACAGCCGCTTTACTAGCAATCTTCCTCCTTCGAGAATCAGCACCTTTAACCTCCTGTTCCGTACAGGTTGCAATTTGTCCTGAGGATGAACGGGAAGAGGGGGAACCAGTGAGAGACTAGCTCTAGGTGTTGGGACAGGCACAGGTCACTCTATTTTCCCATCAGGAAGAAGAATTAACCACAGGCTCAGCCTGCCGCCCGGAAGCAGAACAGGGCCTGAAGCAATCCTGCGCTTTTGCGGCCAGCTCCCAAAAAAGCGAGTTGAAAAATCGAGCTCAGGGGCACTGCAATTCACAAACCTGCAGAGTTATAAATGATAACTCTCGTCCACAAATATATTGAGGGAAGGCAACGAGGAGGATTTGAAAGCAAGGCAGAATTGCAGGAAACAGATTTCAGGAGGTAGAGTCGAATCGCCTTTAAAGCACAGGAAAAGCGGCAAAACCTCGACCATGATGGCCTTGGCCAAAAAGGGCGTATGCGTTTTTTCCTGAATATATTCAGGAAAAAACGCATACGCCCTTTTTGGCCAACCAAGCAACCTGGAAAGGCAAATCAGCGCTACAAAGAAGTCTCGCTTCCCATCGGTCAAAAGGGCCATGCTGAATAAAGTGTCAAAACCAGAAATGCAGGACAGGCCATGGAGAAACGGGAGCCTTGCTACGCTGATGGGCGGGATGTAAATTGCCAACAGCCACTCTGGAGAAGTGTACGGTGTGTCCTGAAACCTCTAAAAAACTCAGCTTAGAGAGCATAGGGCACTTCCACTCATGGGCATATAAATTGGGAAAACTAAAAATCAGCAAGTCACAGGCACCCCAAAGTTTAGGGCTGCTCTGTTGACAAGAACCTCCACTTCGTTACACCTTAAATATCCCAGGAAAGAAAAAAATGGATAAAGAAGTTGTGGTCCTTATGTACAATGGAATATCACTCAGCCATGAAATCAACGTCATAAGGCTAGTAGCAGCATGATGAGTGGATTTAGGTACGACGATTCTAAGTGAAATAAGTCAACCAGAAAACGACACTTATCATAAGATATTACTTATAGAGGGAATGTAAAAACCGCTACACTTGAACTGAATTACAAAACAGAACAGAGACACACGTTTACAAAACACACTATGGCTGCTTAACGGGAAAGGTGAGGTCGGGTGAGGCAGAAAACAAGGGTTTCAAATTAGCTCAGATACCGTTCAATAAACCCAATATGTAATAGACAAGACCTACTCCTTGCTCAGTGAAGTGGACTAAACACCCCCTGTTCACCGCCCAAGAATATATCTGACTAGTAAGAATCTTAAAACCAATGTATTGATATCCCTCTGTAAGTGAGTCAAGTGGGTGTAAAGCGGCATAAACACAGCAGTGAAAAGCAGCTAAACCCCATTATAAAAATCAATTACTTTTAAAAACCCGTGAAACAAAGACAGTGAAAGAGAGAGAAATTCTTACAAAATTCGTTCAGGGGCTGTGATGCCACCTGGATTGACCATCTCTAGACCCACAGCTGATTGAGACATAAGGGTGGACACTCTTGGGGCTGAGAGGTTTGGTGAGGTTGGGTGAGCAAACGCAGACCCTTTAAAGTAATACTGCGTGGTATCCATCCCATGGGTCCAAAATCTCCAGGTTCAAGGGCATCTTCCTACATCGAAAACATGCATGAGAAACCCAGAAGATGGTACACCGTGTGATCGGGAAAGGTTTCTAAAACGCACCTCATTTCTCATCTCCTTGTGCTCGGGTTGGCCATTACAGCCGCTTTACTAGCAATCTCCCTCCTTCGAGAATCAGCACCTTTAACCTCCTGTTCCGTACAGGTTGCAATTTGTCCTGAGGATGAACGGGAAGAGGGGGAACCAGTGAGAGACTAGCTCTAGGTGTTGGGACAGGCACAGGTCACTCTATTTTCCCATCAGGAAGAAGAATTAACCACAGGCTCAGCCTGCCGCACGGAAGCAGAACAGGGCCTGAAGCAATCCTGTGCTTTTGCCGCCAGCTCCCAAAAAAGCGAGTTGAAAAATCGAGCTCAGGGGCACTGCAATTCACAAACATGCAGAGTTATAAATGATAACTCTCATCCACAAATATATTGAGGGAAGGCAACGCAGAGGATTTGAAAGCAAGGCAGAATTGCAGGAAAGAGATTTCAGGAGGTACAGTTGAATCGCCTTTAAAGCTCGGGAAAAGCGGCAAAACCTCGACAATGATGCCCTTGGCCAAAAAGGGCGTTTGCGTTTTTTCCTGAATATATTCAGGAAAAAACGCAAACGCCCTTTTTGGCCAACCAAGCAACCTGGAAAGGCAAATCAGCGCTACAAAGAAGTCTCGCTTCCCATCGGTCAAAAGGGCCATGCTGAATAAAGTGTCAAAACCAGAAATGCAGGACAGGCCATGGAGAAACGGGAGCCTTGCTACGCTGATGCGCGGGATGTAAATTGCCAACAGCCACTCTGGAGAAGTGTACGGTGTGTCCTGAAACATCTAAAAAACTCAGCTTAGAGAGCATAGGGCACTTCCACTCATGGGCGTATAAATTGGGAAAACTAAAAATCAGCAAGACACAGGCACCCCAAAGTTTAGGGCTGCTCTGTTGACAAGAACCTCCACTTCGTTACACCTTAAATATCCCAGGAAAGAGAAAAATGGATAAGGAAGTTGTGGTCCTTATGTACAATGGCATATCACTCAGCCATGAAATTAACGTCATAAGGCTAGTAGCAGCATGATGAGAGGATTTAGGTACGACGATTCTAAGTGAAATAAGTCACACAGAAAAAGACACTTATCATAAGATATCACTTATAGAGGGAATGTAAAAACCGCTACACTTGAACTGAATTACAAAACAGAACAGCGTCACACGTTTAGAAGACACACTATGGCTGCTTAACAGGAAAGGTGAGGTGGGGTGATGCATAAAACAAGGGTTTCAAATAGGCTCAGATACCGTTCCATACACCCAATATGTAATAGACAAGACCTACTCCTTGCTCAGTGAAGTGGACTAAACACCCCCTGTTCACCGCCCAAGAATATATCTGACTAGTAAGAATCTTAAAACCAATGTATTGATATCCCTCTGTAAGTGAGTCAAGTGGGTGTAAAGCGGCATAAACACAGCAGTGAAAAGCAGCTAAACCCCATTATAAAAATCAATTACTTTTAAAAACCCGTGAAACAAAGACAGTGAAAGAGAGAGAAATTCTTACAAAATTCGTTCAGGGGCTGTGATGCCACCTGGATTGACCATCTCTAGACCCACAGCTAATTGAGACATAAGGGTGGACACTCTTGGGGCTGAGAGGTTTGGTGAGGTTGGGTGAGCAAACGCAGACCCTTTAAAGTAATACTGCGTGGTATCCATCCCATGGGTCCAAAATCTCCAGGTTCAAGGGCATCTTCCTACATCGAAAACATGCATGAGAAACCCAGAAGATGGTACACCGTGTGATCGGGAAAGGTTTCGAAAACGCACCTCATTTCTCATCTCCTTGTGCTCGGGTTGGCCATTACAGCCGCTTTACTAGCAATCTCCCTCCTTCGAGAATCAGCACCTTTAACCTCCTGTTCCGTACAGGTTGCAATTTGTCCTGAGGATGAACGGGAAGAGGGGGAACCAGTGAGAGACTAGCTCTAGGTGTTGGGACAGGCACAGGTCACTCTATTTTCCCATCAGGAAGAAGAATTAACCACAGGCTCAGCCTGCCGCCCGGAACCAGAATAGGGCCTGAAGCAATCCTGCGCTTTTGCGGCCAGCTCCCAAAAAAGCGAGTTGAAAAATCGAGCTCAGGGGCACTGCAATTCACAAACCTGCAGAGTTATAAATGATAACTCTCGTCCACAAATATATTGAGGGAAGGCAACGAGGAGGATTTGAAAGCAAGGCAGAATTGCAGGAAACAGATTTCAGGAGGTAGAGTCGAATCGCCTTTAAAGCACAGGAAAAGCGGCAAAACCTCGACCATGATGCCCTTGGCCAAAAAGGGCGTATGCGTTTTTTCCTGAATATATTCAGGAAAAAACGCATACGCCCTTTTTGGCCAACCAAGCAACCTGGAAAGGCAAATCAGCGCTACAAAGAAGTCTCGCTTCCCATCGGTCAAAAGGGCCATGCTGAATAAAGTGTCAAAACCAGAAATGCAGGACAGGCCATGGAGAAACGGGAGCCTTGCTACGCTGATGGGCGGGATGTAAATTGCCAACAGCCACTCTGGAGAAGTGTACGGTGTGTCCTGAAACCTCTAAAAAACTCAGCTTAGAGAGCATAGGGCACTTCCACTCATGGGCATATAAATTGGGAAAACTAAAAATCAGCAAGACACAGGCACCCCAAAGTTTAGGGCTGCTCTGTTGACAAGAACCTCCACTTCGTTACACCTTAAATATCCCAGGAAAGAAAAAAATGGATAAAGAAGTTGTGGTCCTTATGTACAATGGAATATCACTCAGCCATGAAATCAACGTCATAAGGCTAGTAGCAGCATGATGAGTGGATTTAGGTACGACGATTCTAAGTGAAATAAGTCAACCAGAAAACGACACTTATCATAAGATATTACTTATAGAGGGAATGTAAAAACCGCTACACTTGAACTGAATTACAAAACAGAACAGAGACACACGTTTACAAAACACACTATGGCTGCTTAACGGGAAAGGTGAGGTCGGGTGAGGCAGAAAACAAGGGTTTCAAATTAGCTCAGATACCGTTCAATAAACCCAATATGTAATAGACAAGACCTACTCCTTGCTCAGTGAACTGGACTCGACACCCCCTATTCACCGCCCAAGAATATATCTGACTAGGAAGAATCTTCAAAGCTATGTATTGATATCTCTCTGTAAGTGAGTCAAGTGGGTGTAAAGCGGCATAAACACAGCAGTGAAAAGCAGCTAAACCCCATTATAAAAATCAATTACTTTTAAAAACCCGTGAAACAAAGACAGTGAAAGAGAGAGAAATTCTTACAAAATTCGTTCAGGGGCTGTGATGCCACCTTTATTGACCATCTCTAGACCCACAGCTGATTGAGACATAAGGGTGGACACTCTTGGGGCTGAGAGGTTTGGTGAGGTTGGGTGAGCAAACGCAGACCCTTTAAAGTAATACTGCGTGGTATCCATCCCATGGGTCCAAAATCTCCAGGTTCAAGGGCATCTTCCTACATCGAAAACATGCATGAGAAACCCAGAAGATGGTTCACCGTGTGATCGGGAAAGGTTTCGAAAACGCACCTCATTTCTCATCTCCTTGTGCTCGGGTTGGCCATTACAGCCGCTTTACTAGCAATCTCCCTCCTTCGAGAATCAGCACCTTTAACCTCCTGTTCCGTACAGGTTGCAAATTGTCCTGAGGATGAACGGGAAGAGGGGGAACCAGTGAGAGACTAGCTCTAGGTGTTGGGACAGGCACAGGTCACTCTATTTTCCCATCAGGAAGAAGAATTAACCACAGGCTCAGCCTGCCGCCCGGAAGCAGAACAGGGCCTGAAGCAATCCTACGCTTTTGCGGCCAGCTCCCAAAAAAGTGAGTTGAAAAATCGAGCTCAGGGGCACTGCAATTCACAAACCTGCAGAGTTATAAATGATAACTCTCGTCCACAAATATATTGAGGGAAGGCAACGAGGAGGATTTGAAAGCAAGGCAGAATTGCAGGAAACAGATTTCAGGAGGTAGAGTCGAATCGCCTTTAAAGCACAGGAAAAGCGGCAAAACCTCGACCATGATGCCCTTGGCCAAAAAGGGCGTATGCGTTTTTTCCTGAATATATTCAGGAAAAAACGCATACGCCCTTTTTGGCCAACCAAGCAACCTGGAAAGGCAAATCAGCGCTACAAAGAAGTCTCGCTTCCCATCGGTCAAAAGGGCCATGCTGAATAAAGTGTCAAAACCAGAAATGCAGGACAGGCCATGGAGAAACGGGAGCCTTGCTACGCTGATGGGCGGGATGTAAATTGCCAACAGCCACTCTGGAGAAGTGTACGGTGTGTCCTGAAACCTCTAAAAAACTCAGCTTAGAGAGCATAGGGCACTTCCACTCATGGGCATATAAATTGGGAAAACTAAAAATCAGCAAGACACAGGCACCCCAAAGTTTAGGGCTGCTCTGTTGACAAGAACCTCCACTTCGTTACACCTTAAATATCCCAGGAAAGAAAAAAATGGATAAAGAAGTTGTGGTCCTTATGTACAATGGAATATCACTCAGCCATGAAATCAACGTCATAAGGCTAGTAGCAGCATGATGAGTGGATTTAGGTACGACGATTCTAAGTGAAATAAGTCAACCAGAAAACGACACTTATCATAAGATATTACTTATAGAGGGAATGTAAAAACCGCTACACTTGAACTGAATTACAAAACAGAACAGAGACACACGTTTACAAAACACACTATGGCTGCTTAACGGGAAAGGTGAGGTCGGGTGAGGCAGAAAACAAGGGTTTCAAATTAGCTCAGATACCGTTCAATAAACCCAATATGTAATAGACAAGACCTACTCCTTGCTCAGTGAACTGGACTCGACACCCCCTATTCACCGCCCAAGAATATATCTGACTAGGAAGAATCTTCAAAGCTATGTATTGATATCTCTCTGTAAATGAGTCAAGTGGGTGTAAAGCAGCATAAACAGAGCAGTGAAAAGCAGCTAAACCCCATTATAAAAATCAATTACTTTTAAAATCCCGTGAAACAAAGACAGTGAAAGAGAGAGAAATTCTTACAAAATTCGTTCAGGGGCTGTGATGCCACCTTTATTGACCATCTCTAGACCCACAGCTGATTGAGATATAAGGGTGGACACTCGTGGGGCTGAGAGGTTTGGTGAGGTTGGGTGAGCAAACGCAGACCCTTTAAAGTAATACTGCGTGGTATCCATCCCATGGGGCCAAAATGTCCAGGTTCAAGGGCATCTTCCTACATCGAAAACATGCATCAGAAACCCAGAAGATGGTACACCGTGTGATCGGGAAAGGTTTCTAAAACGCACCTCATTTCTCATCTCCTTGTGCTCGGGTTGGCCATTACAGCCGCTTTACTAGCAATCTCCCTCCTTCGAGAATCAGCACCTTTAACCTCCTGATCCGTACAGGTTGCAATTTGTCCTGAGGATGAACGGGAAGAGGGGGAACCAGTGAGAGACTAGATCTAGGTGTTGGGACAGGCACAGGTCACTCTATTTTCCCATCAGGAAGAAGAATTAACCACAGGCTCAGCCTGCCACCCGGAAGCAGAACAGGGCCTGAAGCAATCCTGCGCTTTTGCGGCCAGCTCCCAAAAAAGCGAGTTGAAAAATCGAGCTCAGGGGCACTGCAATTCACAAACCTGCAGAGTTATAAATGATAACTCTCGTCCACAAATATATTGAGGGAAGGCAACGAGGAGGATTTGAAAGCAAGGCAGAATTGCAGGAAACAGATTTCAGGAGGTAGAGTCGAATCGCATTTAAAGCACAGGAAAAGCGGCAAAACCTCGACCATGATGCCCTTGGCCAAAAAGGGCGTATGCGTTTTTTCCTGAATATATTCAGGAAAAAACGCATACGCACTTTATGGCCAACAAAGCAACCTGGAAAGGCAAATCAGCGCTACAAAGAAGTCTCGCTTCCCATCGGTCAAAAGGGCCATGCTGAATAAAGTGTCAAAACCAGAAATGCAGGACAGGCCATGGAGAAATGGGAGCCTTACTACGCTGATGGGCGGGATGTAAATTGCCAACAGCCACTCTGGAGAAGTGTACGGTGTTTCCTGAAACATCTAAAAAACTCAGCATAGAGAGCATAAGGCACTTCCACTCATGGGCGTATAAATTGGGAAAACTAAAAATCAGCAAGACACAGGCACCCCAAAGTTTAGGGCTGCTCTGTTGACAAGAACCTCCACTTCGTTACACCTTAAATATCCCAGGAAAGAGAAAAATGGATAAGGAAGTTGTGGTCCTTATGTACAATGGCATATCACTCAGCCATGAAATTAACGTCATAAGGCTAGTAGCAGCATGATGAGAGGATTTAGGTACGACGATTCTAAGTGAAATAAGTCAACCAGAAAACAACACTTATCATAAGATATGACTTATAGAGGGAATGTAAAAACCGCTACACTTGAACGGAATTACAAAACAGAACAGCGTCACATGTTTAGAAGACACACTATGGCTGCTTAACGGGAAAGGTGAGGTGGGTGATGCATAAAACAAGGGTTTCAAATTAGCTCAGATACCGTTCCATAAACCCAATATGTAATAGGCAAGACCTACTCCTTGCTCAGTGAACTGGACTCAACACCCCCTGTTCACCGCCCAAGAATATATCTGACTAGTAAGAATCTTAAAACCAATGTATTGATATCCCTCTGTAAGTGAGTCAAGTGGGTGTAAAGCGGCATAAACACAGCAGTGAAAAGCAGCTAAACCCCATTATAAAAATCAATTACTTTTAAAAACCCGTGAAACAAAGACAGTGAAAGAGAGAGAAATTCTTACAAAATTCGTTCAGGGGCTGTGATGCCACCTGGATTGACCATCTCTAGACCCACAGCTGATTGAGACATAAGGGTGGACACTCTTGGGGCTGAGAGGTTTGGTGAGGTTGGGTGAGCAAACGCAGACCCTTTAAAGTAATACTGCGTGGTATCCATCCCATGGGTCCAAAATCTCCAGGTTCAAGGGCATCTTCCTACATCGAAAACATGCATGAGAAACCCAGAAGATGGTACACCGTGTGATCGGGAAAGGTTTCGAAAACGCACCTCATTTCTCATCTCCTTGTGCTCGGGTTGGCCATTACAGCCGCTTTACTAGCAATCTTCCTCCTTCGAGAATCAGCACCTTTAACCTCCTGTTCCGTACAGGTTGCAATTTGTCCTGAGGATGAACGGGAAGAGGGGGAACCAGTGAGAGACTAGCTCTAGGTGTTGGGACAGGCACAGGTCACTCTATTTTCCCATCAGGAAGAAGAATTAACCACAGGCTCAGCCTGCCGCCCGGAAGCAGAACAGGGCCTGAAGCAATCCTGAGCTTTTGCGGCCAGCTCCCAAAAAAGCGAGTTGAAAAATGGAGCTCAGGGGCACTGCAATTCACAAACCTACAGAGTTAGAAATGATAACTCTCGTCCACAAATATATTGAGGGAAGGCAACGAGGAGGATTTGAAAGCAAGGGAGAATTGCAGGAAACAGATTTCAGGAGGTAGAGTCGAATCGCCTTTAAAGCACAGGAAAAGCGGCAAAACCTCGACCATGATGCCCTTGGCCAAAAAGGGCGTATGCGTTTTTTCCTGAATATATTCAGGAAAAAACGCATACGCCCTTTTTGGCCAACCAAGCAACCTGGAAAGGCAAATCAGCGCTACAAAGAAGTCTCGCTTCCCATCGGTCAAAAGGGCCATGCTGAATAAAGTGTCAAAACCAGAAATGCAGGACAGGCCATGGAGAAACGGGAGCCTTACTACGCTGATGGGCGGGATGTAAATTGCCAACAGCCACTCTGGAGAAGTGTACGGTGTTTCCTGAAACATCTAAAGAACTCAGCATAGAGAGCATAAGGCACTTCCACTCATGGGCGTATAAATTGGGAAAACTAAAAATCAGCAAGACACAGGCACCCCAAAGTTTAGGGCTGCTCTGTTGACAAGAACCTCCACTTCGTTACACCTTAAATATCCCAGGAAAGAGAAAAATGGATAAGGAAGTTGTGGTCCTTATGTACAATGGCATATCACTCAGCCATGAAATCAACGTCATAAGGCTAGTAGCAGCATGATGAGTGGATTTAGGTACGACGATTCTAAGTGAAATAAGTCAACCAGAAAACAACACTTATCATAAGATATGACTTATAGAGGGAATGTAAAAACCGCTACACTTGAACTGAATTACAAAACAGAACAGAGACACACGTTTACAAAACACACTATGGCTGCTTGACGGGAAAGGTGAGGTCGGGTGAGGTAGAAAACAGGGGTTTCAAATTAGCTCAGATACCGTTCCATAAACCCAATATGTAATAGACAAGACCTACTCCTTGCTCAGTGAACTGGACTCAACACCCCCTATTCACCGCCCAAGAATATATCTGACTAGGAACAATCTTCAAAGCTATGTATTGATATCCCTCTGTAAATGAGTCAAGTGGGTGTAAAGCAGCATAAACCCAGCAGTGAAAAGCAGCTAAACCCCATTATAAAAATCAATTACTTTTAAAATCCCATGAAACAAAGACAGTGAAAGGGAGAGAAATTCTTACAAAATTCGTTCAGGGGCTGTGATGCCACCTGGATTGACCATATCTAGACCCACAGCTGATTGAGACATAAGGGTGGACACTCTTGGGGCTGAGAGGTTTGGTGAGGTTGGGTGAGCAAACACAGACCCTTTAAAGTAATACTGAGTGGTACCCATCTCATGGGTCCCAAATCTCCAGGTTCAAGGGCATCTTCCTACATCGAAAACATGCATGAGAAACCCAGAAGATGGTACACCGTGTGATCGGGAAAGGTTTCTAAAACGCACCTCATTTCTCATCTCCTTGTGCTCGGGTTCGCCATTCCAGCCGCGTTAGTAGCAATCTCCCTCCGTGGAGAATCAGCACCTTTAACCTCCTTTTCCGTACAGGTTGCAATTTGTCCTGAGGATGAACGGGAAGAGGGGGAACCAGTGAGAGACTAGCTCTAGGTGTTGGGACAGGCACAGGTCACTCTATTTTCCCATCAGGAAGAAGAATTAACCACAGGCTCAGCCTGCCGCCCGGAAGCAGAACAGGGCCTGAAGCAATCCTGTGCTTTTGCGGCCAGCTCCCAAAAAAACGAGTTGAAAAATCGAGCTCAGGGGCACTGCAATTCACAAACCTGCAGAGTTAGAAATGATAACTCTCGTCCACAAATATATTGAGGGAAGGCAACGAGGAGGATTTGAAAGCAAGGCAGAATTGCAGGAAACAGATTTCAGGAGGTAGAGTCGAATCGCCTTTAAAGCACAGGAAAAGCGGCAAAACCTCGACCATGATGCCCTTGGCCAAAAAGGGCGTCTGCGTTTTTTCCTGAATATATTCAGGAAAAAACGCAGACGCCCTTTTTGGCCAACCAAGCAACCTGGAAAGGCAAATCAGCGCTACAAAGAAGTCTCGCTTCCCATCGGTCAAAAGGGCCATGCTGAATAAAGTGTCAAAACCAGAAATGCAGGACAGGCCATGGAGAAACAGGAGCGTTGCTACGCTGATTGGTGTGATGTAAATTGCCAACAGCCACTCTGGAGAAGTGTACGGTGTGTCCTGAAACCTCTAAAAAACTCAGCTTAGAGAGCATAGGGCACTTCCACTCATGGGCGTATAAATTGGGAAAACTAAAAATCAGCAAGACACAGGCACCCCAAAGTTTAGGGCTGCTCTGTTGACAAGAACCTCCACTTCGTTACACCTTAAATATCCCAGGAAAGAGAAAAATGGATAAAGAAGTTGTGGTCCTTATGTACAATGGAATATCACTCAGCCATGAAATCAACGTCATAAGGCTAGTAGCAGCATGATGAGTGGATTTAGGTACGACGATTCTAAGTGAAATAAGTCAACCAGAAAACGACACTTATCATAAGATATCACTTATAGAGGGAATGTAAAAACCGCTACACTTGAACTGAATTACAAAACAGAACAGAGACACACGTTTACAAAACACACTATGGCTGCTTAACGGGAAAGGTGAGGTCGGGTGAGGCAGAAAACAAGGGTTTCAAATTAGCTCAGATACCGTTCCATAAACCCAATATGTAATAGACAAGACCTACTCCTTGCTCAGTGAACTGGACTCAACACCCCCTATTCACCGCCCAAGAATATATCTGACTAGGAACAATCTTCAAAGCTATGTATTGATATCCCTCTGTAAATGAGTCAAGTGGGTGTAAAGCAGCATAAACCCAGCAGTGAAAAGCAGCTAAACCCCATTATAAAAATCAATTACTTTTAAAATCCCATGAAACAAAGACAGTGAAAGGGAGAGAAATTCTTACAAAATTCGTTCAGGGGCTGTGATGCCACCTGGATTGACCATCTCTAGACCCACAGCTGATTGAGACATAAGGGTGGACACTCTTGGGGCTGAGAGGTTTGGTGAGGTTGGGTGAGCAAACACAGACCCTTTAAAGTAATACTGTGTGGTACCCATCTCATGGGTCCCAAATCTCCAGGTTCAAGGGCATCTTCCTACATCGAAAACATGCATGAGAAACCCAGAAGATGGTACACCGTGTGATCGGGAAAGGTTTCTAAAACGCACCTCATTTCTCATCTCCTTGTGCTCGGGTTCGCCATTCCAGCCGCGTTAGTAGCAATCTCCCTCCGTGGAGAATCAGCACCTTTAACCTCCTTTTCCGTACAGGTTGCAATTTGTCCTGAGGATGAACGGGAAGAGGGGGAACCAGTGAGAGACTAGCTCTAGGTGTTGGGACAGGCACAGGTCACTCTATTTTCCCATCAGGAAGAAGAATTAACCACAGGCTCAGCCTGCCGCCCGGAAGCAGAACAGGGCCTGAAGCAATCCTGTGCTTTTGCGGCCAGCTCCCAAAAAAACGAGTTGAAAAATCGAGCTCAGGGGCACTGCAATTCACAAACCTGCAGAGTTAGAAATGATAACTCTCGTCCACAAATATATTGAGGGAAGGCAACGAGGAGGATTTGAAAGCAAGGCAGAATTGCAGGAAACAGATTTCAGGAGGTAGAGTCGAATCGCCTTTAAAGCACAGGAAAAGCGGCAAAACCTCGACCATGATGCCCTTGGCCAAAAAGGGCGTCTGCGTTTTTTCCTGAATATATTCAGGAAAAAACGCAGACGCCCTTTTTGGCCAACCAAGCAACCTGGAAAGGCAAATCAGCGCTACAAAGAAGTCTCGCTTCCCATCGGTCAAAAGGGCCATGCTGAATAAAGTGTCAAAACCAGAAATGCAGGACAGGCCATGGAGAAACAGGAGCGTTGCTACGCTGATTGGTGTGATGTAAATTGCCAACAGCCACTCTGGAGAAGTGTACGGTGTGTCCTGAAACCTCTAAAAAACTCAGCTTAGAGAGCATAGGGCACTTCCACTCATGGGCGTATAAATTGGGAAAACTAAAAATCAGCAAGACACAGGCACCCCAAAGTTTAGGGCTGCTCTGTTGACAAGAACCTCCACTTCGTTACACCTTAAATATCCCAGGAAAGAGAAAAATGGATAAAGAAGTTGTGGTCCTTATGTACAATGGAATATCACTCAGCCATGAAATCAACGTCATAAGGCTAGTAGCAGCATGATGAGTGGATTTAGGTACGACGATTCTAAGTGAAATAAGTCAACCAGAAAACGACACTTATCATAAGATATCACTTATAGAGGGAATGTAAAAACCGCTACACTTGAACTGAATTACAAAACAGAACAGAGACACACGTTTACAAAACACACTATGGCTGCTTAACGGGAAAGGTGAGGTCGGGTGAGGCAGAAAACAAGGGTTTCAAATTAGCTCAGATACCGTTCCATAAACCCAATATGTAATAGACAAGACCTACTCCTTGCTCAGTGAAGTGGACTCAACGCCCCCTGTTCACCGCCCAAGAATATATCAGACTAGTAAGACTCTTAAAACCAATGTATTGATATCTCTCTGTAAGTGAGTCAAGTGGGTGTAAAGCGGCATAAACACAGCAGTGAAAAGCAGCTAAACCCCATTATAAAAATCAATTACTTTTAAAAACCCGTGAAACAAAGACAGTGAAAGAGAGAGAAATTCATACAGAATTCGTTCAGGGGCTGTGATGACACCTTTATTGACCATCTCTAGACCCACAGCTGATTGAGACATAAGGGTGGACACTCGTGGGGCTGAGAGATTTGGTGAGGTTGGGTGAGCAAACGCAGACCCTTTAAAGTAATACTGCGTGGTACCCATCCCATGGGTCCCAAATCTCCAAGTTCAAGGGCATCTTCCTATATCAAAAACATGCATGAGAAACCCAGAAGACGGTACACCGTGCGATCGGGAAAGGTTTCTAAAACGCACCTCATTTCTCATCTCCTTGTGCTCTGGTTCGCCATTCCAACCGAGTTAGTAGCAATCTCCCTCCGTGGAGAATCAGCACCTTTAACCTCCTGTTCCGTACAGGTTGCAATCTGTCCTGAGGATGAACGGGAAGAGGGGGAACCAATGATAGACTAGCTCTAGGTGTTGGGACAGGCACAGATCACTCTATTTTCCCATCAGGAAGAAGAATTAACCACAGGCTCAGCCTGCCGCCCGGAACCAGAATAGGGCTTGAAGCAATCCTGCGCTTTTGCGGCCAACTCCGAAGAAAGCGAGTTGAAAAATGGAGCTCAGGGGCACTGCAATTCACAGACCTGCAGAGTTAGAAATGATAACTCTCGTCCACAAATATATTGAGGGAAGGCAACGAAGAGGATTTGAAAGCAAGGCAGAATTGCAGGAAACAGATTTCAGGAGGTAGATTCGAATCGCCTTTAAAGCACAGGAAAGGCGGCAAAACCTCGACCATGATGCCCTTGGCCAAAAAGGGCGTATACGTTTTTTCCTGAATATATTCAGGAAAAAATGCATACGCCCTTTTTGGCCAACCAAGCAACCTGGAAAGGCAAATCAGCGCTACAAAGAAGTCTCGCTTCCCATCGGTCAAAAGGGCCATGCTGAATAAAGTGTCAAAACCAGAAATGCAGGACAGGCCATGGAGAAACGGGAGCCTTGCTACGCTGATGGGCGTGATGTAAATTGCCAACAGCCACTCTGGAGAAGTGTACGGTGTGTCCTGAAACCTCTAAAAAACTCAGCTTAGAGAGCATAGGGCACTTCCACTCATGGGCATATAAATTGGGAAAACTAAAAATCAGCAAGACACAGGCACCCCAAAGTTTAGAGCTGCTCTGTTGACAAGAACCTCCACTTCGTTACACCTTAAATATCCCAGGAAAGAGAAAAATGGATAAGGAAGTTGTGGTCCTTATGTACAATGGCATATCACTCAGCCATGAAATTAACGTCATAAGGCTAGTAGCAGCATGATGAGAGGATTTAGGTACGACGATTCTAAGTGAAATAAGTCACACAGAAAAAGACACTTATCATAAGATATCACTTATAGAGGGAATGCAAAAACCACTACACTTGAACGGAATTACAAAACAGAACAGCGTCACACGTTTAGAAGACACACTATGGCTGCTTAACGAGAAAGGTGAGGTGGGTGATGCATAAAACAAGGGTTTCAAATTAGCTCAGATACCGTTCCATAAACCCAATATGTAATAGACAAGACCTACTCCTTGCTCAGTGAACTGGACTCAACACCCCCTGTTCACCGCCCAAGAATATATCTGACTAGTAAGAATCTTAAAACCAATGTATTGATATCCCTCTGTAAGTGAGTCAAGTGGGTGTAAAGCGGCATAAACACAGCAGTGAAAAGCAGCTAAACCCCATTATAAAAATCAATTACTTTTAAAAACCCGTGAAACAAAGACAGTGAAAGAGAGAGAAATTCTTACAAAATTCGTTCAGGGGCTGTGATGCCACCTGGATTGACCATCTCTAGACCCACAGCTGATTGAGACATAAGGGTGGACACTCTTGGGGCTGAGAGGTTTGGTGAGGTTGGGTGAGCAAACGCAGACCCTTTAACGTAATACTGCGTGGTATCCATCCCATGGGTCCAAAATCTCCAGGTTCAAGGGCATCTTCCTACATCGAAAACATGCATGAGAAACCCAGAAGATGGTACACCGTGTGATCGGGAAAGGTTTCGAAAACGCACCTCATTTCTCATCTCCTTGTGCTCGGGTTGGCCATTACAGCCGCTTTACTAGCAATCTCCCTCCTTCGAGAATCAGCACCTTTAACCTCCTGTTCCGTACAGGTTGCAATTTGTCCTGAGGATGAACGGGAAGAGGGGGAACCAGTGAGAGACTAGCTCTAGGTGTTGGGACAGGCACAGGTCACTCTATTTTCCCATCAGGAAGAAGAATTAACCACAGGCTCAGCCTGCCGCCCGGAAGCAGAACAGGGCCTGAAGCAATCCTGCGCTTTTGCGGCCAGCTCCCAAAAAAGCGAGTTGAAAAATCGAGCTCAGGGGCACTGCAATTCACAAACCTGCAGAGTTAGAAATGATAACTCTCGTCCACAAATATATTGAGGGAAGGCAACGAGGAGGATTTGAAAGCAAGGCAGAATTGCAGGAAACAGATTTCAGGAGGTAGAGTCGAATCGCCTTTAAAGCACAGGAAAAGCGGCAAAACCTCGACCATGATGCCCTTGGCCAAAAAGGGCGTATGCGTTTTTTCCTGAATATATTCAGGAAAAAACGCATACGCCCTTTTTGGCCAACCAAGCAACCTGGAAAGGCAAATCAGCGCTACAAAGAAGTCTCGCTTCCCATCGGTCAAAAGGGCCATGCTGAATAAAGTGTCAAAACCAGAAATGCAGGACAGGCCATGGAGAAACGGGAGCCTTGCTACGCTGATGGGCGGGATGTAAATTGCCAACAGCCACTCTGGAGAAGTGTACGGTGTGTCCTGAAACCTCTAAAAAACTCAGCTTAGAGAGCATAGGGCACTTCCACTCATGGGCATATAAATTGGGAAAACTAAAAATCAGCAAGACACAGGCACCCCAAAGTTTAGGGCTGCTCTGTTGACAAGAACCTCCACTTCGTTACACCTTAAATATCCCAGGAAAGAAAAAAATGGATAAAGAAGTTGTGGTCCTTATGTACAATGGAATATCACTCAGCCATGAAATCAACGTCATAAGGCTAGTAGCAGCATGATGAGTGGATTTAGGAACGACGATTCTAAGTGAAATAAGTCAACCAGAAAACGACACTTATCATAAGATATTACTTATAGAGGGAATGTAAAAACCGCTACACTTGAACTGAATTACAAAACAGAACAGAGACACACGTTTACAAAACACACTATGGCTGCTTAACGGGAAAGGTGAGGTCGGGTGAGGCAGAAAACAAGGGTTTCAAATTAGCTCAGATACCGTTCAATAAACCCAATATGTAATAGACAAGACCTACTCCTTGCTCAGTGAACTGGACTCGACACCCCCTATTCAACGCCCAAGAATATATCTGACTAGGAAGAATCTTCAAAGCTATGTATTGATATCTCTCTGTAAATGAGTCAAGTGGGTGTAAAGCAGCATAAACAGAGCAGTGAAAAGCAGCTAAACCCCATTATAAAAATCAATTACTTTTAAAATCCCGTGAAACAAAGACAGTGAAAGAGAGAGAAATTCTTACAAAATTCGTTCAGGGGCTGTGATGCCACCTTTATTGACCATCTCTAGACCCACAGCTGATTGAGACATAAGGGTGGACACTCTTGGGGCTGAGAGGTTTGGTGAGGTTGGGTGAGGAAACGCAGACCCTTTAAAGTAATACTGCGTGGTATCCATCCCATGGGGCCAAAATCTCCAGGTTCAAGGGCATCTTCCTACATCGAAAACATGCATGAGAAACCCAGAAGATGGTACACCGTGTGATCGGGAAAGGTTTCTAAAACGCACCTCATTTCTCATCTCCTTGTGCTCGGGTTGGCCATTACAGCCGCTTTACTAGCAATCTCCCTCCTTCGAGAATCAGCACCTTTAACCTCCTGATCCGTACAGGTTGCAATTTGTCCTGAGGATGAACAGGAAGAGGGGGAACCAGTGAGAGACTAGCTCTAGGTGTTGGGACAGGCACAGGTCACTCTATTTTCCCATCAGGAAGAAGAATTAACCACAGGCTCAGCCTGCCACCCGGAAGCAGAACAGGGCCTGAAGCAATCCTGCGCTTTTGCGGCCAGCTCCCAAAAAAGCGAGTTGAAAAATCGAGCTCAGGGGCACTGCAATTCACAAACCTGCAGAGTTAGAAATGATAACTCTCGTCCACAAATATATTGAGGGAAGGCAACGAGGAGGATTTGAAAGCAAGGCAGAATTGCAGGAAACAGATTTCAGGAGGTAGAGTCGAATCGCCTTTAAAGCACAGGAAAAGCGGCAAAACCTCGACCATGATGCCCTTGGCCAAAAAGGGCGTATGCGTTTTTTCCTGAATATATTCAGGAAAAAACGCATACGCGCTTTTTGGCCAACAAAGCAACCTGGAAAGGCAAATCAGCGCTACAAAGAAGTCTCGCTTCCCGTCGGTCAAAAGGGCCATGCTGAATAAAGTGTCAAAACCAGAAATGCAGGACAGGCCATGGAGAAATGGGAGCCTTACTACGCTGATGGGCAGGATGTAAATTGCCAACAGCCACTCTGGAGAAGTGTACGGTGTTTCCTGAAACATCTAAAAAACTCAGCATAGAGAGCATAAGGCACTTCCACTCATGGGCGTATAAATTGGGAAAACTAAAAATCAGCAAGACACAGGCACCCCAAAGTTTAGGGCTGCTCTGTTGACAAGAACCTCCACTTCGTTACACCTTAAATATCCCAGGAAAGAGAAAAATGGATAAGGAAGTTGTGGTCCTTATGTACAATGGCATATCACTCAGCCATGAAATTAACGTCATAAGGCTAGTAGCAGCATGATTGAGAGGATTTAGGTACGACGATTCTAAGTGAAATAAGTCACACAGAAAAAGACACTTATCATAAGATATCACTTATAGAGGGAATGTAAAAACCGCTACACTTGAACGGAATTACAAAACAGAACAGCGTCACATGTTTAGAAGACACACTATGGCTGCTTAACGGGAAAGGTGAGGTGGGTGATGCATAAAACAAGGGTTTCAAATTAGCTCAGATACCGTGCCATAAACCCAATATGTAATAGGCAAGACCTACTCCTTGCTCAGTGAACTGGACTCAACACCCCCTGTTCACCGCCCACGAATATATCTGACTAGTAAGAATCTTAAAACCAATGTATTGATATCCCTCTGTAAGTGAGTCAAGTGGGTGTAAAGCGGCATAAACACAGCAGTGAAAAGCAGCTAAACCCCATTATAAAAATCAATTACTTTTAAAAACCCGTGAAACAAAGACAGTGAAAGAGAGAGAAATTCTTACAAAATTCGTTCAGGGGCTGTGATGCCACCTGGATTGACCATCTCTAGACCCACAGCTGATTGAGACATAAGGGTGGACACTCTTGGGGCTGAGAGGTTTGGTGAGGTTGGGTGAGCAAACGCAGACCCTTTAAAGTAATACTGCGTGGTATCCATCCCATGGGTCCAAAATCTCCAGGTTCAAGGGCATCTTCCTACATCGAAAACATGCATGAGAAACCCAGAAGATGGTACACCGTGTGATCGGGAAAGGTTTCTAAAACGCACCTCATTTCTCATCTCCTTGTGCTCGGGTTGCCCATTACAGCCGCTTTACTAGCAATCTCCCTCCTTCGAGAATCAGCACCTTTAACCTCCTGTTCCGTACAGGTTGCAATTTGTCCTGAGGATGAACGGGAAGATGGGGAACCAGTGAGAGACTAGCTCTAGGTGTTGGGACAGGCACAGGTCACTCTATTTTCCCATCAGGAAGAAGAATTAACCACAGGCTCAGCCTGCCGCACGGAAGCAGAACAGGGCCTGAAGCAATCCTGTGCTTTTGCCGCCAGCTCCCAAAAAAGCGAGTTGAAAAATCGAGCTCAGGGGCACTGCAATTCACAAACCTGCAGAGTTATAAATGATAACTCTCGTCCACAAATATATTGAGGGAAGGCAACGCAGAGGATTTGAAAGCAAGGCAGAATTGCAGGAAAGAGATTTCAGGAGGTACAGTTGAATCGCCTTTAAAGCTCGGGAAAAGCGGCAAAACCTCGACAATGATGCCCTTGGCGAAAAAGGGCGTTTGCGTTTTTTCCTGAATATATTCAGGAAAAAACGCAAACGCCCTTTTTGGCCAACCAAGCAACCTGGAAAGGCAAATCAGCGTTACAAAGAAGTCTCGCTTCCCATCGGTCAAAAGGGCCATGCTGAATAAAGTGTCAAAACCAGAAATGCAGGACAGGCCATGGAGAAACGGGAGCCTTGCTACGCTGATGCGCGGGATGTAAATTGCCAACAGCCACTCTGGAGAAGTGTACGGTGTGTCCTGAAACATCTAAAAAACTCAGCTTAGAGAGCATAGGGCACTTCCACTCATGGGCGTATAAATTGGGAAAACTAAAAATCAGCAAGACACAGGCACCCCAAAGTTTAGGGCTGCTCTGATGACAAGAACCTCCACTTCGTTACACCTTAAATATCCCAGGAAAGAGAAAAATGGATAAGGAAGTTGTGGTCCTTATGTACAATGGCATATCACTCAGCCATGAAATTAACGTCATAAGGCTAGTAGCAGCATGATGAGAGGATTTAGGTATGACGATTCTAAGTGAAATAAGTCACACAGAAAAAGACACTTATCATAAGATATCACTTATAGAGGGAATGTAAAAACCGCTACACTTGAACTGAATTACAAAACAGAACAGCGTCACACGTTTAGAAGACACACTATGGCTGCTTAACGGGAAAGGTGAGGTGGGGTGATGCATAAAACAAGGGTTTCAAATAGGCTCAGATACCGTTCCATACACCCAATATGTAATAGACATGACCTACTCCTTGCTCAGTGAAGTGGACTCAACACCCCCTGTTCACCGCCCAAGAATATATCTGACTAGTAAGAATCTTAAAACCAATGTATTGATATCCCTCTGTAAGTGAGTCAAGTGGGTGTAAAGCGGCATAAACACAGCAGTGAAAAGCAGCTAAACCCCATTATAAAAATCAATTACTTTTAAAAACCCGTGAAACAAAGACAGTGAAAGAGAGAGAAATTCTTACAAAATTCGTTCAGGGGCTGTGATGCCACCTGGATTGACCATCTCTAGACCCACAGCTGATTGAGACATAAGGGTGGACACTCTTGGGGCTGAGAGGTTTGGTGAGGTTGGGTGAGCAAACGCAGACCCTTTAAAGTAATACTGCGTGGTATCCATCCCATGGGTCCAAAATCTCCAGGTTCAAGGGCATCTTCCTACATCGAAAACATGCATGAGAAACCCAGAAGATGGTACACCGTGTGATCGGGAAAGGTTTCTAAAACGCACCTCATTTCTCATCTCCTTGTGCTCGGGTTGGCCATTACAGCCGCTTTACTAGCAATCTCCCTCCTTCGAGAATCAGCACCTTTAACCTCCTGTTCCGTACAGGTTGCAATTTGTCCTGAGGATGAACGGGAAGAGGGGGAACCAATGAGAAACTAGCTCTAGGTGTTGGGACAGGCACAGGTCACTCTATTTTCCCATCAGGAAGAAGAATTAACCACAGGTTCAGCCTGCCGCACGGAAGCAGAACAGGGCCTGAAGCAATCCTGTGCTTTTGCCGCCAGCTCCCAAAAAAGCGAGTTGAAAAATCGAGCTCAGGGGCACTGCAATTCACAAACCTGCAGAGTTATAAATGATAACTCTCGTCCACAAATATATTGAGGGAAGGCAACGCAGAGGATTTGAAAGCAAGGCAGAATTGCAGGAAAGAGATTTCAGGAGGTACAGTTGAATCGCCTTTAAAGCTCGGGAAAAGCGGCAAAACCTCGACAATGATGCCCTTGGCCAAAAAGGGCGTTTGCGTTTTTTCCTGAATATATTCAGGAAAAAACGCAAACGCCCTTTTTGGCCAACCAAGCAACCTGGAAAGGCAAATCAGCGCTACAAAGAAGTCTCGCTTCCCATCGGTCAAAAGGGCCATGCTGAATAAAGTGTCAAAACCAGAAATGCAGGACAGGCCATGGAGAAACGGGAGCCTTGCTACACTGATGCGCGGGATGTAAATTGCCAACAGCCACTCTGGAGAAGTGTACGGTGTGTCCTGAAACATCTAAAAAACTCAGCTTAGAGAGCATAGGGCACTTCCACTCATGGGCGTATAAATTGGGAAAACTAAAAATCAGCAAGACACAGGCACCCCAAAGTTTAGGGCTGCTCTGTCGACAAGAACCTCCACTTCGTTACACCTTAAATATCCCAGGAAAGAGAAAAATGGATAAGGAAGTTGTGGTCCTTATGTACAATGGCATATCACTCAGCCATGAAATTAACGTCATAAGGCTAGTAGCAGCATGATGAGAGGATTTAGGTACGACGATTCTAAGTGAAATAAGTCACACAGAAAAAGACACTTATCATAAGATATCACTTATAGAGGGAATGTAAAAACCGCTACACTTGAACTGAATTACAAAACAGAACAGCGTCACACGTTTAGAAGACACACTATGGCTGCTTAACAGGAAAGGTGAGGTGGGGTGATGCATAAAACAAGGGTTTCAAATAGGCTCAGATACCGTTCCATACACCCAATATGTAATAGACAAGACCTACTCCTTGCTCAGTGAAGTGGACTAAACACCCCCTGTTCACCGCCCAAGAATATATCTGACTAGTAAGAATCTTAAAACCAATGTATTGATATCCCTCTGTAAGTGAGTCAAGTGGGTGTAAAGCGGCATAAACACAGCAGTGAAAAGCAGCTAAACCCCATTATAAAAATCAATTACTTTTAAAAACCCGTGAAACAAAGACAGTGAAAGAGAGAGAAATTCTTACAAAATTCGTTCAGGGGCTGTGATGCCACCTGGATTGACCATCTCTAGACCCACAGCTGATTGAGACATAAGGGTGGACACTCTTGGGGCTGAGAGGTTTGGTGAGGTTGGGTGAGCAAACGCAGACCCTTTAAAGTAATACTGCGTGGTATCCATCCCATGGGTCCAAAATCTCCAGGTTCAAGGGCATCTTCCTACATCGAAAACATGCATGAGAAACCCAGAAGATGGTACACCGTGTGATCGGGAAAGGTTTCTAAAACGCACCTCATTTCTCATCTCCTTGTGCTCGGGTTGGCCATTACAGCCGCTTTACTAGCAATCTCCCTCCTTCGAGAATCAGCACCTTTAACCTCCTGTTCCGTACAGGTTGCAATTTGTCCTGAGGATGAACGGGAAGAGGGGGAACCAATGAGAAACTAGCTCTAGGTGTTGGGACAGGCACAGGTCACTCTATTTTCCCATCAGGAAGAAGAATTAACCACAGGTTCAGCCTGCCGCATGGAAGCAGAACAGGGCCTGAAGCAATCCTGTGCTTTTGCCGCCAGCTCCCAAAAAAGCGAGTTGAAAAATCGAGCTCAGGGGCACTGCAATTCACAAACATGCAGAGTTATAAATGATAACTCTCGTCCACAAATATATTGAGGGAAGGCAACGCAGAGGATTTGAAAGCAAGGCAGAATTGCAGGAAAGAGATTTCAGGAGGTACAGTTGAATCGCCTTTAAAGCTCGGGAAAAGCGGCAAAACCTCGACAATGATGCCCTTGGCCAAAAAGGGCGTTTGCGTTTTTTCCTGAATATATTCAGGAAAAAACGCAAACGCCCTTTTTGGCCAACCAAGCAACCTGGAAAGGCAAATCAGCGCTACAAAGAAGTCTCGCTTCCCATCGGTCAAAAGGGCCATGCTGAATAAAGTGTCAAAACCAGAAATGCAGGACAGGCCATGGAGAAACGGGAGCCTTGCTACACTGATGCGCGGGATGTAAATTGCCAACAGCCACTCTGGAGAAGTGTACGGTGTGTCCTGAAACATCTAAAAAACTCAGCTTAGAGAGCATAGGGCACTTCCACTCATGGGCGTATAAATTGGGAAAACTAAAAATCAGCAAGACACAGGCACCCCAAAGTTTAGGGCTGCTCTGTTGACAAGAACCTCCACTTCGTTACACCTTAAATATCCCAGGAAAGAGAAAAATGGATAAGGAAGTTGTGGTCCTTATGTACAATGGCATATCACTCAGCCATGAAATTAACGTCATAAGGCTAGTAGCAGCATGATGAGAGGATTTAGGTACGACGATTCTAAGTGAAATAAGTCACACAGAAAAAGACACTTATCATAAGATATCACTTATAGAGGGAATGTAAAAACCGCTACACTTGAACTGAATTACAAAACAGAACAGCGTCACACGTTTAGAAGACACACTATGGCTGCTTAACAGGAAAGGTGAGGTGGGGTGATGCATAAAACAAGGGTTTCAAATAGGCTCAGATACCGTTCCATACACCCAATATGTAATAGACAAGACCTACTCCTTGCTCAGTGAAGTGGACTAAACACCCCCTGTTCACCGCCCAAGAATATATCTGACTAGTAAGAATCTTAAAACCAATGTATTGATATCCCTCTGTAAGTGAGTCAAGTGGGTGTAAAGCGGCATAAACACAGCAGTGAAAAGCAGCTAAACCCCATTATAAAAATCAATTACTTTTAAAAACCCGTGAAACAAAGACAGTGAAAGAGAGAGAAATTCTTACAAAATTCGTTCAGGGGCTGTGATGCCACCTGGATTGACCATCTCTAGACCCACAGCTGATTGAGACATAAAGGTGGACACTCTTGGGGCTGAGAGGTTTGGTGAGGTTGGGTGAGCAAACGCAGACCCTTTAAAGTAATACTGCGTGGTATCCATCCCATGGGTCCAAAATCTCCAGGTTCAAGGGCATCTTCCTACATCGAAAACATGCATGAGAAACCCAGAAGATGGTACACCGTGTGATCGGGAAAGGTTTCTAAAACGCACCTCATTTCTCATCTCCTTGTGCTCGGGTTGGCCATTACAGCCGCTTTACTAGCAATCTCCCTTCTTCGAGAATCAGCACCTTTAACCTCCTGTTCCTTACAGGTTGCAATTTGTCCTGAGGATGAACGGGAAGAGGGGGAACCAGTGAGAGACTAGCTCTAGGTGTTGGGACAGGCACAGGTCACTCTATTTTCCCATCAGGAAGAAGAATTAACCACAGGCTCAGCCTGCCGCCCGGAAGCAGAACAGGCCCTGAAGCAATCCTGTGCTTTTGCGGCCAGCTCCCAAAAAAGCGAGTTGAAAAATGGAGCTCAGGGGCACTGCAATTCACAAACCTGCAGAGTTAGAAATGATAACTCTCGTCCACAAATATATTGAGGGAAGGCAACGAGGAGGATTTGAAAGCAAGGCAGAATTGCAGGAAACAGAATTCAGGAGGTAGAGTCGAATCGCCTTTAAAGCACAGGAAAAGCGGCAAAACCTCGACAATGATGCCCTTGGCCAAAAAGGGCGTATGCGTTTTTTCCTGAATATATTCAGGAAAAAACGCATACGCCCTTTTTGGCCAACCAAGCAACCTGGAAAGGCAAATCAGCGCTACAAAGAAGTCTCGCTTCCCGTCGGTCAAAAGGGCCATGCTGAATAAAGTGTCAAAACCAGAAATGCAGGACAGGCCATGGAGAAACGGGAGCCTTACTACGCTGATGGGCGGGATGTAAATTGCCAACAGCCACTCTGGAGAAGTGTACGGTGTTTCCTGAAACATCTAAAAAACTCAGCATAGAGAGCATAAGGCACTTCCACTCATGGGCGTATAAATTGGGAAAACTAAAAATCAGCAAGACACAGGCACCCCAAAGTTTAGGGCTGCTCTGTTGACAAGAACCTCCACTTCGTTACACCTTAAATATCCCAGGAAAGAGAAACATGGATAAGGAAGTTGTGGTCCTTATGTACAATGGCATATCACTCAGCCATGAAATCAACGTCATAAGGCTAGTAGCAGCATGATGAGTGGATTTAGGTACGACGATTCTAAGTGAAATAAGTCACACAGAAAAAGACACTTATCATAAGATATCACTTAGAGAGGGAATGTAAAAACCGCTACACTTGAACTGAATTACAAAACAGAACAGCGTCACACGTTTACAAAACACACTATGGCTGCTTAACGGGAAAGGTGAGGTCGGGTGAGGTAGAAAACAAGGGTTTCAAATTAGCTCAGATACCGTTCCATAAACCCAATATGTAATAGACAAGACCTACTCCTTGCTCAGTGAACTGGACTCGACACCCCCTATTCACCGCCCAAGAATATACCTGACTAGGAAGAATCTTCAAAGCTATGTATTGATATCTCTCTGTAAATGAGTCAAGTGGGTGTAAAGCAGCATAAACAGAGCAGTGAAAAGCAGCTAAACCCCATTATAAAAATCAATTAGTTTTAAAATCCCGTGAAACAAAGACAGTGAAAGAGAGAGAAATTCTTACAAAATTCGTTCAGGGGCTGTGATGCCACCTGGATTGACCATATCTAGACCCACAGCTGATTGAGACATAAGGGTGGACACTCTTGGGGCTGAGAGGTTTGGTGAGGTTGGGTGAGCAAACGCAGACCCTTTAAAGTAATACTGCGTGGTATCCATCCCATGGGTCCCAAATCTCCAGGTTCAAGGGCATCTTCCTACATCGAAAACATGCATGAGAAACCCAGAAGATGGTACACCGTGTGATCGGGAAAGGTTTCTAAAACGCACCTCATTTCTCATCTACTTGTGCTCGGGTTCGCCATTCCAGCCGCGTTAGTAGCAATCTCCCTCCGTGGAGAATCAGCACCTTTAACCTCCTGTTCCGTACAGGTTGCAATTTGTCCTGAGGATGAACGGGAAGAGGGGGAACCAATGAGAGACTAGCTCTAGGTGTTGGGACAGGCACAGGTCACTCTATTTTCCCATCAGGAAGAAGAATTAACCACAGGCTCAGCCTGCCGCCCGGAACCAGAATAGGGCCTGAAGCAATCCTGCGCTTTTGCGGCCAGCTCCGAAGAAAGCGAGTTGAAAAATGGAGCTCAGGGGCACTGCAATTCACAAACCTGCAGAGTTAGAAATGATAACTCTCGTCCACAAATATATTGAGGGAAGGCAACGAGGAGGATTTGAAAGCAAGGCAGAATTGCAGGAAACAGATTTCAGGAGGTAGAGTCGAATCGCCTTTAAAGCACAGGAAAAGCGGCAAAACCTCGACCATGATGCCCTTGGCCAAAAAGGGCGTATGCGTTTTTTCCTGAATATATTCAGGAAAAAACGCATACGCCCTTTTTGGCCAACCAAGCAACCTGGAAAGGCAAATCAGCACTACAAAGAAGTCTCGCTTCCCATCGGTCAAAAGGGCCATGCTGAATAAAGTGTCAAAACCAGAAATGCAGGACAGGCCATGGAGAAACGGGAGCCTTGCTACGCTGATGGGCGGGATGTAAATTGCCAACAGCCACTCTGCAGAAGAGTACGGGGTGTCCTGAAACATCTAAAAAACTCAGCTTAGAGAGCATAGGGTACTTCCACTCATGGGCGTATAAATTGGGAAAACTAAAAATCAGCAAGACACAGGCACCCCAAAGTTTAGGGCTGCTCTGTTGACAAGAACCTCCACTTCGTTACACCTTAAATATCCCAGGAAAGAGAAAAATGGATAAGGAAGTTGTGGTCCTTATGTACAATGGAATATCACTCAGCCATGAAATTAACGTCATAAGGCTAGTAGCAGCATGATGAGAGGATTTAGGTACGACGATTCTAAGTGAAATAAGTCACACAGAAAAAGACACTTATCATAAGATATCACTTATAGAGGGAATGTAAAAACCGCTACACTTGAACTGAATTACAAAACAGAACAGCGTCACACGTTTAGAAGACACACTATGGCTGCTTAACGGGAAAGGTGAGGTGGGGTGATGCATAAAACAAGGGTTTCAAATAGGCTCAGATACCGTTCCATACACCCAATATGTAATAGACAAGACCTACTCCTTGCACAGTGAAGTGGACTAAACACCCCCTGTTCACCGCCCAAGAATATATCTGACTAGTAAGAATCTTAAAACCAATGTATTGATATCCCTCTGTAAGTGAGTCAAGTGGGTGTAAAGCGGCATAAACACAGCAGTGAAAAGCAGCTAAACCCCATTATAAAAATCAATTACTTTTAAAAACCCGTGAAACAAAGACAGTGAAAGAGAGAGAAATTCTTACAAAATTCGTTCAGGGGCTGTGATGCCACCTGGATTGACCATCTCTAGACCCACAGCTGATTGAGACATAAGGGTGGACACTCTTGGGGCTGAGAGGTTTGGTGAGGTTGGGTGAGCAAACGCAGACCCTTTAAAGTAATACTGCGTGGTATCCATCCCATGGGTCCAAAATCTCCAGGTTCAAGGGCATCTTCCTACATCGAAAACATGCATGAGAAACCCAGAAGATGGTACACCGTGTGATCGGGAAAGGTTTCTAAAACGCACCTCATTTCTCATCTCCTTGTGCTCGGGTTCGCCATTCCAGCCGCGTTAGTAGCAATCTCCCTCCGTGGAGAATCAGCACCTTTAACCTCCTGTTCCGTACAGGTTGCAATTTGTCCTGAGGATGAACGGGAAGAGGGGGAACCAGTGAGAGACTAGGTCTAGGTGTTGGGACAGGCACAGGTCACTCTATTTTCCCATCAGGAAGAAGAATTAACCACAGGCTCAGCCTGCCGCCCGGAACTAGAATAGGGCCTGAAGCAATCCTACGCTTTTGTGGCCAGCTCCCAAGAAAACGAGTTGAAAAATGGAGCTCAGGGGCACTGCAATTCACAAACCTGCAGAGTTAGAAATGATAACTCTCGTCCACAAATATATTGAGGAAAGGCAACGAAGAGGATTTGAAAGCAAGTCAGAATTGCAGGAAACAGATTTCAGGAGGTAGATTCGAATCGCCTTTAAATCACAGGAAAAGCGGCAAAACCTCGACCATGATGCCCTTGGCCAAAAAGGGCGTATGCGTTTTTTCCTGAATATATTCAGGAAAAAACGCAGACGCCCTTTTTGGCCAACCAAGCAACCTGGAAAGGCAAATCAGCGATACAAAGAAGTCTCGCTTCCCTTCGGTCAAAACGGCCGTGCTGAATAAAGTGTCAAAACCAGAAATGCAGGACAGGCCATGGTGAAACGGGAGCCTTGCTACGCTGATGGGCGGGATGTAAATTGCCAACAGCCACTCTGGAGAAGTGTACGGTGTTTCCTGAAACATCTAAAAAACTCAGCATAGAGAGCATAGGGCACTTCCACTCATGGGCGTATAAATTGGGAAAACTAAAAATCAGCAAGACACAGGCACCCCAAAGTTTAGGGCTGCTCTGTTGACAAGAACCTCCACTTCGGTACACCTTAAATATCCCAGGAAAGAGAAAAATGGATAAGGAAGTTGTGGTCCTTATGTACAATGGCATATCACTCAGCCATGAAATTAACGTCATAAGGCTAGTAGCAGCATGATGAGAGGATTTAGGTACGACGATTCTAAGTGAAATAAGTCACACAGAAAAAGACACTTATCATAAGATATCACTTAGAGAGGGAATGTAAAAACCGCTACACTTGAACTGAATTACAAAACAGAACAGCGTCACACGTTTACAAAACACACTATGGCTGCTTAACGGGAAAGGTGAGGTCAGGTGAGGTAGAAAACAAGGGTTTCAAATTAGCTCAGATACCGTTCCATAAACCCAATATGTAATAGACAAGACCTACTCCTTGCTCAGTGAACTGGACTCGACACCCCCTATTCACCGCCCAAGAATATACCTGACTAGGAAGAATCTTCAAAGCTATGTATTGATATCTCTCTGTAAATGAGTCAAGTGGGTGTAAAGCAGCATAAACAGAGCAGTGAAAAGCAGCTAAACCCCATTATAAAAATCAATTAGTTTTAAAATCCCGTGAAACAAAGACAGTGAAAGAGAGAGAAATTCTTACAAAATTCGTTCAGGGGCTGTGATGCCACCTGGATTGACCATATCTAGACCCACAGCTGATTGAGACATAAGGGTGGACACTCTTGGGGCTGAGAGGTTTGGTGAGGTTGGGTGAGCAAACGCAGACCCTTTAAAGTAATACTGCGTGGTACCCATCCCATGGGTCCCAAATCTCCAGGTTCAAGGGCATCTTCCTACATCGAAAACATGCATGAGAAACCCAGAAGATGGTACACCGTGTGATCGGGAAAGGTTTCTAAAACGCACCTCATTTCTCATCTCCTTGTGCTCGGGTTCGCCATTCCAGCCGCGTTAGTAGCAATCTCCCTCCGTGGAGAATCAGCACCTTTAACCTCCTGTTCCGTACAGGTTGCAATTTGTCCTGAGGATGAACGGGAAGAGGGGGAACCAATGAGAGACTAGCTCTAGGTGTTGGGACAGGCACAGGTCACTCTATTTTCCCATCAGGAAGAAGAATTAACCACAGGCTCAGCCTGCCGCCCGGAACCAGAATAGGGCCTGAAGCAATCCTGCGCTTTTGCGGCCAGCTCCAAAGAAAGCGAGTTGAAAAATGGAGCTCAGGGGCACTGCAATTCACAAACCTGCAGAGTTAGAAATGATAACTCTCGTCCACAAATATATTGAGGGAAGGCAACGAAGAGGATTTGAAAGCAAGGCAGAATTGCAGGAAACAGATTTCAGGAGGTAGATTCGAATCGCCTTTAAAGCACAGGAAAGGCGGCAAAACCTCGACCATGATGCCCTTGGCCAAAAAGGGCGTATGCGTTTTTTCCTGAATATATTCAGGAAAAAACGCATACGCCCTTTTTGGCCAACCAAGCAACCTGGAAAGGCAAATCAGCGCTACAAAGAAGTCTCGCTTCCCATCGGTCAAAAGGGCCATGCTGAATAAAGTGTCAAAACCAGAAATGCAGGACAGGCCATGGAGAAACGGGAGCCTTGCTACGCTGATGGGCGGGATGTAAATTGCCAACAGCCACTCTGGAGAAGTGTACGGTGTGTCCTGAAACCTCTAAAAAACTCAGCTTAGAGAGCATAGGGCACTTCCACTCATGGGTGTATAAATTGGGAAAAGTAAAAATCAGCAAGACACAGGCACCCCAAAGTTTAGGGCTGCTCTGTTGACAAGAACCTCCACTTCGTTACACCTTAAATATCCCAGGAAAGAAAAAAATGGATAAAGAAGTTGTGGTCCTTATGTACAATGGAATATCACTCAGCCAGGAAATCAACGTCATAAGGCTAGTAGCAGCATGATGAGTGGATTTAGGTACGACGATTCTAAGTGAAATAAGTCAACCAGAAAACGACACTTATCATAAGATATCACTTATAGAGGGAATGTAAAAACCGCTACACTTGAACTGAATTACAAAACAGAACAGAGACACACGTTTACAAAACACACTATGGCTGCTTAACGGGAAAGGTGAGGTCGGGTGAGGCAGAAAACAAGGGTTTCAAATTAGCTCAGATACCGTTCAATAAACCCAATATGTAATAGACAAGACCTACTCCTTGCTCAGTGAACTGGACGCAAAAACCCCCTATTCACCGCCCAAGAATATATCTGACTAGGAAGAATCTTCAAAGCTATGTATTGATATCTCTCTGTAAGTGAGTCAAGTGGGTGTAAAGCAGCATAAAAACAGCAGAGAAAAGCAGCTAAACCCCATTATAAAAATCAATTACTTTTAAAAACCCGTGAAACAAAGACAGTGAAAGAGAGAGAAATTCTTACAATATTCGTTCAGGGTCTGTGATGCCACCTGGATTGACCATCTCTAGACCCACAGCTGATTGAGACATAAGGGTGGACACTCTTGTGCCTGAGAGGTTTGGTCAGGTTGGTTGAGGAAACGCAGGCCCTTTAAAGTAATACTGCGTGGTACCCATCCCATGGGTCCCAAATCTCCAAGTTCAAGGGCATCTTCCTATAACAAAAACATGCATGAGAAACCCAGAAGATGGTACACCGTGTGATCGGGAAAGGTTTCGAAAACGCACCTCATTTCTCATCTCCTTGTGCTCGGGTTGGCCATTACAGCCGCTTTACTAGCAATCTCCCTCCTTCGAGAATCAGCACCTTCAACCTCCTGTTCCGTACAGGTTGCAAATTGTCCTGAGGATGAACGGGAAGAGGGGGAACCAGTGAGAGACTAGCTCTAGGTGTTGGGACAGGCACAGGTCACTCTATTTTCCCATCAGGAAGAAGAATTAACCACAGGCTCAGCCTGCCGCCCGGAAGCAGAACAGGGCCTGAAGCAATCCTGTGCTTTTGCGGCCAGCTCCCAAAAAAACGAGTTGAAAAATCGAGCTCAGGGGCAATGCAATTCACAAACCTGCAGAGTTAGAAATGATAACTCTCGTCCACAAATATATTGAGGGAAGGCAACGAGGAGGATTTGAAAGCAAGGCAGAATTGCAGGAAACAGATTTCAGGAGGTAGAGTCGAATCGCCTTTAAAGCACAGGAAAAGCGGCAAAACCTCGACCATGATGCCCTTGGCCAAAAAGGGCGTATGCGTTTTTTCCTGAATATATTCAGGAAAAAACGCATACGCCCTTTTTGGCCAACCAAGCAACCTGGAAAGGCAAATCAGCGCTACAAAGAAGTCTCGCTTCCCATCGGTCAAAAGGGCCATGCTGAATAAAGTGTCAAAACCAGAAATGCAGGACAGGCCATGGAGAAACGGGAGCCTTGCTACGCTGATGGGCGGGATGTAAATTGCCAACAGCCACTCTGCAGAAGAGTACGGGGTGTCCTGAAACATCTAAAAAACTCAGCTTAGAGAGCATAGGGTACTTCCACTCATGGGCGTATAAATTGGGAAAACTAAAAATCAGCAAGACACAGGCACCCCAAAGTTTAGGGCTGCTCTGTTGACAAGAACCTCCACTTCGTTACACCTTAAATATCCCAGGAAAGAGAAAAATGGATAAGGAAGTTGTGGTCCTTATGTACAATGGCATATCACTCAGCCATGAAATTAACGTCATAAGGCTAGTAGCAGCATGATGAGAGGATTTAGGTACGACGATTCTAAGTGAAATAAGTCACACAGAAAAAGACACTTATCATAAGATATCACTTATAGAGGGAATGTAAAAACCGCTACACTTGAACTGAATTACAAAACAGAACAGCGTCACACGTTTAGAAGACACACTATGGCTGCTTAACGGGAAAGGTGAGGTGGGGTGATGCATAAAACAAGGGTTTCAAATAGGCTCAGATACCGTTCCATACACCCAATATGTAATAGACAAGACCTACTCCTTGCACAGTGAAGTGGACTAAACACCCCCTGTTCACCGCCCAAGAATATATCTGACTAGTAAGAATCTTAAAACCAATGTATTGATATCCCTCTGTAAGTGAGTCAAGTGGGTGTAAAGCGGCATAAACACAGCAGTGAAAAGCAGCTAAACCCCATTATAAAAATCAATTACTTTTAAAAACCCGTGAAACAAAGACAGTGAAAGAGAGAGAAATTCTTACAAAATTCGTTCAGGGGCTGTGATGCCACCTGGATTGACCATCTCTAGACCCACAGCTGATTGAGACATAAGGGTGGACACTCTTGGGGCTGAGAGGTTTGGTGAGGTTGGGTGAGCAAACGCAGACCCTTTAAAGTAATACTGCGTGGTATCCATCCCATGGGTCCAAAATCTCCAGGTTCAAGGGCATCTTCCTACATCGAAAACATGCATGAGAAACCCAGAAGATGGTACACCGTGTGATCGGGAAAGGTTTCTAAAACGCACCTCATTTCTCATCTCCTTGTGCTCGGGTTCGCCATTCCAGCCGCGTTAGTAGCAATCTCCCTCCGTGGAGAATCAGCACCTTTAACCTCCTGTTCCGTACAGGTTGCAATTTGTCCTGAGGATGAACGGGAAGAGGGGGAACCAGTGAGAGACTAGGTCTAGGTGTTGGGACAGGCACAGGTCACTCTATTTTCCCATCAGGAAGAAGAATTAACCACAGGCTCAGCCTGCCGCCCGGAACTAGAATAGGGCCTGAAGCAATCCTACGCTTTTGTGGCCAGCTCCCAAGAAAACGAGTTGAAAAATGGAGCTCAGGGGCACTGCAATTCACAAACCTGCAGAGTTAGAAATGATAACTCTCGTCCACAAATATATTGAGGAAAGGCAACGAAGAGGATTTGAAAGCAAGTCAGAATTGCAGGAAACAGATTTCAGGAGGTAGATTCGAATCGCCTTTAAATCACAGGAAAAGCGGCAAAACCTCGACCATGATGCCCTTGGCCAAAAAGGGCGTCTGCGTTTTTTCCTGAATATATTCAGGAAAAAACTCAGACGCCCTTTTTGGCCAACCAAGCAACCTGGAAAGGCAAATCAGCGATACAAAGAAGTCTCGCTTCCCTTCGGTCAAAACGGCCGTGCTGAATAAAGTGTCAAAACCAGAAATGCAGGACAGGCCATGGTGAAACGGGAGCCTTGCTACGCTGATGGGCGGGATGTAAATTGCCAACAGCCACTCTGGAGAAGTGTACGGTGTTTCCTGAAACATCTAAAAAACTCAGCATAGAGAGCATAGGGCACTTCCACTCATGGGCGTATAAATTGGGAAAACTAAAAATCAGCAAGACACAGGCACCCCAAAGTTTAGGGCTGCTCTGTTGACAAGAACCTCCACTTCGGTACACCTTAAATATCCCAGGAAAGAGAAAAATGGATAAGGAAGTTGTGGTCCTTATGTACAATGGCATATCACTCAGCCATGAAATTAACGTCATAAGGCTAGTAGCAGCATGATGAGAGGATTTAGGTACGACGATTCTAAGTGAAATAAGTCACACAGAAAAAGACACTTATCATAAGATATCACTTAGAGAGGGAATGTAAAAACCGCTACACTTGAACTGAATTACAAAACAGAACAGCGTCACACGTTTACAAAACACACTATGGCTGCTTAACGGGAAAGGTGAGGTCAGGTGAGGTAGAAAACAAGGGTTTCAAATTAGCTCAGATACCGTTCCATAAACCCAATATGTAATAGACAAGACCTACTCCTTGCTCAGTGAACTGGACTCGACACCCCCTATTCACCGCCCAAGAATATACCTGACTAGGAAGAATCTTCAAAGCTATGTATTGATATCTCTCTGTAAATGAGTCAAGTGGGTGTAAAGCAGCATAAACAGAGCAGTGAAAAGCAGCTAAACCCCATTATAAAAATCAATTACTTTTAAAATCCCGTGAAACAAAGACAGTGAAAGAGAGAGAAATTCTTACAAAATTCGTTCAGGGGCTGTGATGCCACCTTTATTGACCATCTCTAGACCCACAGCTGATTGAGATATAAGGGTGGACACTCGTGGGGCTGAGAGGTTTGGTGAGGTTGGGTGAGCAAACGCAGACCCTTTAAAGTAATACTGCGTGGTATCCATCCCATGGGGCCAAAATCTCCAGGTTCAAGGGCATCTTCCTACATCGAAAACATGCATCAGAAACCCAGAAGATGGTACACCGTGTGATCGGGAAAGGTTTCTAAAACGCACCTCATTTCTCATCTCCTTGTGCTCGGGTTGGCCATTACAGCCGCTTTACTAGCAATCTCCCTCCTTCGAGAATCAGCACCTTTAACCTCCTGATCCGTACAGGTTGCAATTTGTCCTGAGGATGAACGGGAAGAGGGGGAACCAGTGAGAGACTAGATCTAGGTGTTGGGACAGGCACAGGTCACTCTATTTTCCCATCAGGAAGAAGAATTAACCACAGGCTCAGCCTGCCACCCGGAAGCAGAACAGGGCCTGAAGCAATCCTGCGCTTTTGCGGCCAGCTCCCAAAAAAGCGAGTTGAAAAATCGAGCTCAGGGGCACTGCAATTCACAAACCTGCAGAGTTATAAATGATAACTCTCGTCCACAAATATATTGAGGGAAGGCAACGAGGAGGATTTGAAAGCAAGGCAGAATTGCAGGAAACAGATTTCAGGAGGTAGAGTCGAATCGCATTTAAAGCACAGGAAAAGCGGCAAAACCTCGACCATGATGCCCTTGGCCAAAAAGGGCGTATGCGTTTTTTCCTGAATATATTCAGGAAAAAACGCATACGCACTTTTTGGCCAACAAAGCAACCTGGAAAGGCAAATCAGCGCTACAAAGAAGTCTCGCTTCCCATCGGTCAAAAGGGCCATGCTGAATAAAGTGTCAAAACCAGAAATGCAGGACAGGCCATGGAGAAATGGGAGCCTTACTACGCTGATGGGCGGGATGTAAATTGCCAACAGCCACTCTGGAGAAGTGTACGGTGTTTCCTGAAACATCTAAAAAACTCAGCATAGAGAGCATAAGGCACTTCCACTCATGGGCGTATAAATTGGGAAAACTAAAAATCAGCAAGACACAGGCACCCCAAAGTTTAGGGCTGCTCTGTTGACAAGAACCTCCACTTCGTTACACCTTAAATATCCCAGGAAAGAGAAAAATGGATAAGGAAGTTGTGGTCCTTATGTACAATGGCATATCACTCAGCCATGAAATTAACGTCATAAGGCTAGTAGCAGCATGATGAGAGGATTTAGGTACGACGATTCTAAGTGAAATAAGTCAACCAGAAAACAACACTTATCATAAGATATGACTTATAGAGGGAATGTAAAAACCGCTACACTTGAACGGAATTACAAAACAGAACAGCGTCACATGTTTAGAAGACACACTATGGCTGCTTAACGGGAAAGGTGAGGTGGGTGATGCATAAAACAAGGGTTTCAAATTAGCTCAGATACCGTTCCATAAACCCAATATGTAATAGGCAAGACCTACTCCTTGCTCAGTGAACTGGACTCAACACCCCCTGTTCACCGCCCAAGAATATATCTGACTAGTAAGAATCTTAAAACCAATGTATTGATATCCCTCTGTAAGTGAGTCAAGTGGGTGTAAAGCGGCATAAACACAGCAGTGAAAAGCAGCTAAACCCCATTATAAAAATCAATTACTTTTAAAAACCCGTGAAACAAAGACAGTGAAAGAGAGAGAAATTCTTACAAAATTCGTTCAGGGGCTGTGATGCCACCTGGATTGACCATCTCTAGACCCACAGCTGATTGAGACATAAGGGTGGACACTCTTGGGGCTGAGAGGTTTGGTGAGGTTGGGTGAGCAAACGCAGACCCTTTAAAGTAATACTGCGTGGTATCCATCCCATGGGTCCAAAATCTCCAGGTTCAAGGGCATCTTCCTACATCGAAAACATGCATGAGAAACCCAGAAGATGGTACACCGTGTGATCGGGAAAGGTTTCGAAAACGCACCTCATTTCTCATCTCCTTGTGCTCGGGTTGGCCATTACAGCCGCTTTACTAGCAATCTTCCTCCTTCGAGAATCAGCACCTTTAACCTCCTGTTCCGTACAGGTTGCAATTTGTCCTGAGGATGAACGGGAAGAGGGGGAACCAGTGAGAGACTAGCTCTAGGTGTTGGGACAGGCACAGGTCACTCTATTTTCCCATCAGGAAGAAGAATTAACCACAGGCTCAGCCTGCCGCCCGGAAGCAGAACAGGGCCTGAAGCAATCCTGAGCTTTTGCGGCCAGCTCCCAAAAAAGCGAGTTGAAAAATGGAGCTCAGGGGCACTGCAATTCACAAACCTACAGAGTTAGAAATGATAACTCTCGTCCACAAATATATTGAGGGAAGGCAACGAGGAGGATTTGAAAGCAAGGGAGAATTGCAGGAAACAGATTTCAGGAGGTAGAGTCGAATCGCCTTTAAAGCACAGGAAAAGCGGCAAAACCTCGACCATGATGCCCTTGGCCAAAAAGGGCGTATGCGTTTTTTCCTGAATATATTCAGGAAAAAACGCATACGCCCTTTTTGGCCAACCAAGCAACCTGGAAAGGCAAATCAGCGCTACAAAGAAGTCTCGCTTCCCATCGGTCAAAAGGGCCATGCTGAATAAAGTGTCAAAACCAGAAATGCAGGACAGGCCATGGAGAAACGGGAGCCTTACTACGCTGATGGGCGGGATGTAAATTGCCAACAGCCACTCTGGAGAAGTGTACGGTGTTTCCTGAAACATCTAAAGAACTCAGCATAGAGAGCATAAGGCACTTCCACTCATGGGCGTATAAATTGGGAAAACTAAAAATCAGCAAGACACAGGCACCCCAAAGTTTAGGGCTGCTCTGTTGACAAGAACCTCCACTTCGTTACACCTTAAATATCCCAGGAAAGAGAAAAATGGATAAGGAAGTTGTGGTCCTTATGTACAATGGCATATCACTCAGCCATGAAATCAACGTCATAAGGCTAGTAGCAGCATGATGAGTGGATTTAGGTACGACGATTCTAAGTGAAATAAGTCAACCAGAAAACAACACTTATCATAAGATATGACTTATAGAGGGAATGTAAAAACCGCTACACTTGAACTGAATTACAAAACAGAACAGAGACACACGTTTACAAAACACACTATGGCTGCTTGACGGGAAAGGTGAGGTCGGGTGAGGTAGAAAACAGGGGTTTCAAATTAGCTCAGATACCGTTCCATAAACCCAATATGTAATAGACAAGACCTACTCCTTGCTCAGTGAACTGGACTCAACACCCCCTATTCACCGCCCAAGAATATATCTGACTAGGAACAATCTTCAAAGCTATGTATTGATATCCCTCTGTAAATGAGTCAAGTGGGTGTAAAGCAGCATAAACCCAGCAGTGAAAAGCAGCTAAACCCCATTATAAAAATCAATTACTTTTAAAATCCCATGAAACAAAGACAGTGAAAGGGAGAGAAATTCTTACAAAATTCGTTCAGGGGCTGTGATGCCACCTGGATTGACCATATCTAGACCCACAGCTGATTGAGACATAAGGGTGGACACTCTTGGGGCTGAGAGGTTTGGTGAGGTTGGGTGAGCAAACACAGACCCTTTAAAGTAATACTGTGTGGTACCCATCTCATGGGTCCCAAATCTCCAGGTTCAAGGGCATCTTCCTACATCGAAAACATGCATGAGAAACCCAGAAGATGGTACACCGTGTGATCGGGAAAGGTTTCTAAAACGCACCTCATTTCTCATCTCCTTGTGCTCGGGTTCGCCATTCCAGCCGCGTTAGTAGCAATCTCCCTCCGTGGAGAATCAGCACCTTTAACCTCCTTTTCCGTACAGGTTGCAATTTGTCCTGAGGATGAACGGGAAGAGGGGGAACCAGTGAGAGACTAGCTCTAGGTGTTGGGACAGGCACAGGTCACTCTATTTTCCCATCAGGAAGAAGAATTAACCACAGGCTCAGCCTGCCGCCCGGAAGCAGAACAGGGCCTGAAGCAATCCTGTGCTTTTGCGGCCAGCTCCCAAAAAAACGAGTTGAAAAATCGAGCTCAGGGGCACTGCAATTCACAAACCTGCAGAGTTAGAAATGATAACTCTCGTCCACAAATATATTGAGGGAAGGCAACGAGGAGGATTTGAAAGCAAGGCAGAATTGCAGGAAACAGATTTCAGGAGGTAGAGTCGAATCGCCTTTAAAGCACAGGAAAAGCGGCAAAACCTCGACCATGATGCCCTTGGCCAAAAAGGGCGTCTGCGTTTTTTCCTGAATATATTCAGGAAAAAACGCAGACGCCCTTTTTGGCCAACCAAGCAACCTGGAAAGGCAAATCAGCGCTACAAAGAAGTCTCGCTTCCCATCGGTCAAAAGGGCCATGCTGAATAAAGTGTCAAAACCAGAAATGCAGGACAGGCCATGGAGAAACAGGAGCGTTGCTACGCTGATTGGTGTGATGTAAATTGCCAACAGCCACTCTGGAGAAGTGTACGGTGTGTCCTGAAACCTCTAAAAAACTCAGCTTAGAGAGCATAGGGCACTTCCACTCATGGGCGTATAAATTGGGAAAACTAAAAATCAGCAAGACACAGGCACCCCAAAGTTTAGGGCTGCTCTGTTGACAAGAACCTCCACTTCGTTACACCTTAAATATCCCAGGAAAGAGAAAAATGGATAAAGAAGTTGTGGTCCTTATGTACAATGGAATATCACTCAGCCATGAAATCAACGTCATAAGGCTAGTAGCAGCATGATGAGTGGATTTAGGTACGACGATTCTAAGTGAAATAAGTCAACCAGAAAACGACACTTATCATAAGATATCACTTATAGAGGGAATGTAAAAACCGCTACACTTGAACTGAATTACAAAACAGAACAGAGACACACGTTTACAAAACACACTATGGCTGCTTAACGGGAAAGGTGAGGTCGGGTGAGGCAGAAAACAAGGGTTTCAAATTAGCTCAGATACCGTTCCATAAACCCAATATGTAATAGACAAGACCTACTCCTTGCTCAGTGAACTGGACTCAACACCCCCTATTCACCGCCCAAGAATATATCTGACTAGGAACAATCTTCAAAGCTATGTATTGATATCCCTCTGTAAATGAGTCAAGTGGGTGTAAAGCAGCATAAACCCAGCAGTGAAAAGCAGCTAAACCCCATTATAAAAATCAATTACTTTTAAAATCCCATGAAACAAAGACAGTGAAAGGGAGAGAAATTCTTACAAAATTCGTTCAGGGGCTGTGATGCCACCTGGATTGACCATCTCTAGACCCACAGCTGATTGAGACATAAGGGTGGACACTCTTGGGGCTGAGAGGTTTGGTGAGGTTGGGTGAGCAAACACAGACCCTTTAAAGTAATACTGTGTGGTACCCATCTCATGGGTCCCAAATCTCCAGGTTCAAGGGCATCTTCCTACATCGAAAACATGCATGAGAAACCCAGAAGATGGTACACCGTGTGATCGGGAAAGGTTTCTAAAACGCACCTCATTTCTCATCTCCTTGTGCTCGGGTTCGCCATTCCAGCCGCGTTAGTAGCAATCTCCCTCCGTGGAGAATCAGCACCTTTAACCTCCTTTTCCGTACAGGTTGCAATTTGTCCTGAGGATGAACGGGAAGAGGGGGAACCAGTGAGAGACTAGCTCTAGGTGTTGGGACAGGCACAGGTCACTCTATTTTCCCATCAGGAAGAAGAATTAACCACAGGCTCAGCCTGCCGCCCGGAAGCAGAACAGGGCCTGAAGCAATCCTGTGCTTTTGCGGCCAGCTCCCAAAAAAACGAGTTGAAAAATCGAGCTCAGGGGCACTGCAATTCACAAACCTGCAGAGTTAGAAATGATAACTCTCGTCCACAAATATATTGAGGGAAGGCAACGAGGAGGATTTGAAAGCAAGGCAGAATTGCAGGAAACAGATTTCAGGAGGTAGAGTCGAATCGCCTTTAAAGCACAGGAAAAGCGGCAAAACCTCGACCATGATGCCCTTGGCCAAAAAGGGCGTCTGCGTTTTTTCCTGAATATATTCAGGAAAAAACGCAGACGCCCTTTTTGGCCAACCAAGCAACCTGGAAAGGCAAATCAGCGCTACAAAGAAGTCTCGCTTCCCATCGGTCAAAAGGGCCATGCTGAATAAAGTGTCAAAACCAGAAATGCAGGACAGGCCATGGAGAAACAGGAGCGTTGCTACGCTGATTGGTGTGATGTAAATTGCCAACAGCCACTCTGGAGAAGTGTACGGTGTGTCCTGAAACCTCTAAAAAACTCAGCTTAGAGAGCATAGGGCACTTCCACTCATGGGCGTATAAATTGGGAAAACTAAAAATCAGCAAGACACAGGCACCCCAAAGTTTAGGGCTGCTCTGTTGACAAGAACCTCCACTTCGTTACACCTTAAATATCCCAGGAAAGAGAAAAATGGATAAAGAAGTTGTGGTCCTTATGTACAATGGAATATCACTCAGCCATGAAATCAACGTCATAAGGCTAGTAGCAGCATGATGAGTGGATTTAGGTACGACGATTCTAAGTGAAATAAGTCAACCAGAAAACGACACTTATCATAAGATATCACTTATAGAGGGAATGTAAAAACCGCTACACTTGAACTGAATTACAAAACAGAACAGAGACACACGTTTACAAAACACACTATGGCTGCTTAACGGGAAAGGTGAGGTCGGGTGAGGCAGAAAACAAGGGTTTCAAATTAGCTCAGATACCGTTCCATAAACCCAATATGTAATAGACAAGACCTACTCCTTGCTCAGTGAAGTGGACTCAACGCCCCCTGTTCACCGCCCAAGAATATATCAGACTAGTAAGACTCTTAAAACCAATGTATTGATATCTCTCTGTAAGTGAGTCAAGTGGGTGTAAAGCGGCATAAACACAGCAGTGAAAAGCAGCTAAACCCCATTATAAAAATCAATTACTTTTAAAAACCCGTGAAACAAAGACAGTGAAAGAGAGAGAAATTCATACAGAATTCGTTCAGGGGCTGTGATGACACCTTTATTGACCATCTCTAGACCCACAGCTGATTGAGACATAAGGGTGGACACTCGTGGGGCTGAGAGATTTGGTGAGGTTGGGTGAGCAAACGCAGACCCTTTAAAGTAATACTGCGTGGTACCCATCCCATGGGTCCCAAATCTCCAAGTTCAAGGGCATCTTCCTATATCAAAAACATGCATGAGAAACCCAGAAGACGGTACACCGTGCGATCGGGAAAGGTTTCTAAAACGCACCTCATTTCTCATCTCCTTGTGCTCTGGTTCGCCATTCCAACCGAGTTAGTAGCAATCTCCCTCCGTGGAGAATCAGCACCTTTAACCTCCTGTTCCGTACAGGTTGCAATCTGTCCTGAGGATGAACGGGAAGAGGGGGAACCAATGATAGACTAGCTCTAGGTGTTGGGACAGGCACAGATCACTCTATTTTCCCATCAGGAAGAAGAATTAACCACAGGCTCAGCCTGCCGCCCGGAACCAGAATAGGGCTTGAAGCAATCCTGCGCTTTTGCGGCCAACTCCGAAGAAAGCGAGTTGAAAAATGGAGCTCAGGGGCACTGCAATTCACAGACCTGCAGAGTTAGAAATGATAACTCTCGTCCACAAATATATTGAGGGAAGGCAACGAAGAGGATTTGAAAGCAAGGCAGAATTGCAGGAAACAGATTTCAGGAGGTAGATTCGAATCGCCTTTAAAGCACAGGAAAGGCGGCAAAACCTCGACCATGATGCCCTTGGCCAAAAAGGGCGTATACGTTTTTTCCTGAATATATTCAGGAAAAAATGCATACGCCCTTTTTGGCCAACCAAGCAACCTGGAAAGGCAAATCAGCGCTACAAAGAAGTCTCGCTTCCCATCGGTCAAAAGGGCCATGCTGAATAAAGTGTCAAAACCAGAAATGCAGGACAGGCCATGGAGAAACGGGAGCCTTGCTACGCTGATGGGCGTGATGTAAATTGCCAACAGCCACTCTGGAGAAGTGTACGGTGTGTCCTGAAACCTCTAAAAAACTCAGCTTAGAGAGCATAGGGCACTTCCACTCATGGGCATATAAATTGGGAAAACTAAAAATCAGCAAGACACAGGCACCCCAAAGTTTAGAGCTGCTCTGTTGACAAGAACCTCCACTTCGTTACACCTTAAATATCCCAGGAAAGAGAAAAATGGATAAGGAAGTTGTGGTCCTTATGTACAATGGCATATCACTCAGCCATGAAATTAACGTCATAAGGCTAGTAGCAGCATGATGAGAGGATTTAGGTACGACGATTCTAAGTGAAATAAGTCACACAGAAAAAGACACTTATCATAAGATATCACTTATAGAGGGAATGCAAAAACCACTACACTTGAACGGAATTACAAAACAGAACAGCGTCACACGTTTAGAAGACACACTATGGCTGCTTAACGAGAAAGGTGAGGTGGGTGATGCATAAAACAAGGGTTTCAAATTAGCTCAGATACCGTTCCATAAACCCAATATGTAATAGACAAGACCTACTCCTTGCTCAGTGAACTGGACTCAACACCCCCTGTTCACCGCCCAAGAATATATCTGACTAGTAAGAATCTTAAAACCAATGTATTGATATCCCTCTGTAAGTGAGTCAAGTGGGTGTAAAGCGGCATAAACACAGCAGTGAAAAGCAGCTAAACCCCATTATAAAAATCAATTACTTTTAAAAACCCGTGAAACAAAGACAGTGAAAGAGAGAGAAATTCTTACAAAATTCGTTCAGGGGCTGTGATGCCACCTGGATTGACCATCTCTAGACCCACAGCTGATTGAGACATAAGGGTGGACACTCTTGGGGCTGAGAGGTTTGGTGAGGTTGGGTGAGCAAACGCAGACCCTTTAACGTAATACTGCGTGGTATCCATCCCATGGGTCCAAAATCTCCAGGTTCAAGGGCATCTTCCTACATCGAAAACATGCATGAGAAACCCAGAAGATGGTACACCGTGTGATCGGGAAAGGTTTCGAAAACGCACCTCATTTCTCATCTCCTTGTGCTCGGGTTGGCCATTACAGCCGCTTTACTAGCAATCTCCCTCCTTCGAGAATCAGCACCTTTAACCTCCTGTTCCGTACAGGTTGCAATTTGTCCTGAGGATGAACGGGAAGAGGGGGAACCAGTGAGAGACTAGCTCTAGGTGTTGGGACAGGCACAGGTCACTCTATTTTCCCATCAGGAAGAAGAATTAACCACAGGCTCAGCCTGCCGCCCGGAAGCAGAACAGGGCCTGAAGCAATCCTGCGCTTTTGCGGCCAGCTCCCAAAAAAGCGAGTTGAAAAATCGAGCTCAGGGGCACTGCAATTCACAAACCTGCAGAGTTAGAAATGATAACTCTCGTCCACAAATATATTGAGGGAAGGCAACGAGGAGGATTTGAAAGCAAGGCAGAATTGCAGGAAACAGATTTCAGGAGGTAGAGTCGAATCGCCTTTAAAGCACAGGAAAAGCGGCAAAACCTCGACCATGATGCCCTTGGCCAAAAAGGGCGTATGCGTTTTTTCCTGAATATATTCAGGAAAAAACGCATACGCCCTTTTTGGCCAACCAAGCAACCTGGAAAGGCAAATCAGCGCTACAAAGAAGTCTCGCTTCCCATCGGTCAAAAGGGCCATGCTGAATAAAGTGTCAAAACCAGAAATGCAGGACAGGCCATGGAGAAACGGGAGCCTTGCTACGCTGATGGGCGGGATGTAAATTGCCAACAGCCACTCTGGAGAAGTGTACGGTGTGTCCTGAAACCTCTAAAAAACTCAGCTTAGAGAGCATAGGGCACTTCCACTCATGGGCATATAAATTGGGAAAACTAAAAATCAGCAAGACACAGGCACCCCAAAGTTTAGGGCTGCTCTGTTGACAAGAACCTCCACTTCGTTACACCTTAAATATCCCAGGAAAGAAAAAAATGGATAAAGAAGTTGTGGTCCTTATGTACAATGGAATATCACTCAGCCATGAAATCAACGTCATAAGGCTAGTAGCAGCATGATGAGTGGATTTAGGAACGACGATTCTAAGTGAAATAAGTCAACCAGAAAACGACACTTATCATAAGATATTACTTATAGAGGGAATGTAAAAACCGCTACACTTGAACTGAATTACAAAACAGAACAGAGACACACGTTTACAAAACACACTATGGCTGCTTAACGGGAAAGGTGAGGTCGGGTGAGGCAGAAAACAAGGGTTTCAAATTAGCTCAGATACCGTTCAATAAACCCAATATGTAATAGACAAGACCTACTCCTTGCTCAGTGAACTGGACTCGACACCCCCTATTCAACGCCCAAGAATATATCTGACTAGGAAGAATCTTCAAAGCTATGTATTGATATCTCTCTGTAAATGAGTCAAGTGGGTGTAAAGCAGCATAAACAGAGCAGTGAAAAGCAGCTAAACCCCATTATAAAAATCAATTACTTTTAAAATCCCGTGAAACAAAGACAGTGAAAGAGAGAGAAATTCTTACAAAATTCGTTCAGGGGCTGTGATGCCACCTTTATTGACCATCTCTAGACCCACAGCTGATTGAGACATAAGGGTGGACACTCTTGGGGCTGAGAGGTTTGGTGAGGTTGGGTGAGGAAACGCAGACCCTTTAAAGTAATACTGCGTGGTATCCATCCCATGGGTCCAAAATCTCCAGGTTCAAGGGCATCTTCCTACATCGAAAACATGCATCAGAAACCCAGAAGATGGTACACCGTGTGATCGGGAAAGGTTTCTAAAACGCACCTCATTTCTCATCTCCTTGTGCTCGGGTTGGCCATTACAGCCGCTTTACTAGCAATCTCCCTCCTTCGAGAATCAGCACCTTTAACCTCCTGATCCGTACAGGTTGCAATTTGTCCTGAGGATGAACAGGAAGAGGGGGAACCAGTGAGAGACTAGCTCTAGGTGTTGGGACAGGCACAGGTCACTCTATTTTCCCATCAGGAAGAAGAATTAACCACAGGCTCAGCCTGCCACCCGGAAGCAGAACAGGGCCTGAAGCAATCCTGCGCTTTTGCGGCCAGCTCCCAAAAAAGCGAGTTGAAAAATCGAGCTCAGGGGCACTGCAATTCACAAACCTGCAGAGTTAGAAATGATAACTCTCGTCCACAAATATATTGAGGGAAGGCAACGAGGAGGATTTGAAAGCAAGGCAGAATTGCAGGAAACAGATTTCAGGAGGTAGAGTCGAATCGCCTTTAAAGCACAGGAAAAGCGGCAAAACCTCGACCATGATGCCCTTGGCCAAAAAGGGCGTATGCGTTTTTTCCTGAATATATTCAGGAAAAAACGCATACGCGCTTTTTGGCCAACAAAGCAACCTGGAAAGGCAAATCAGCGCTACAAAGAAGTCTCGCTTCCCGTCGGTCAAAAGGGCCATGCTGAATAAAGTGTCAAAACCAGAAATGCAGGACAGGCCATGGAGAAATGGGAGCCTTACTACGCTGATGGGCAGGATGTAAATTGCCAACAGCCACTCTGGAGAAGTGTACGGTGTTTCCTGAAACATCTAAAAAACTCAGCATAGAGAGCATAAGGCACTTCCACTCATGGGCGTATAAATTGGGAAAACTAAAAATCAGCAAGACACAGGCACCCCAAAGTTTAGGGCTGCTCTGTTGACAAGAACCTCCACTTCGTTACACCTTAAATATCCCAGGAAAGAGAAAAATGGATAAGGAAGTTGTGGTCCTTATGTACAATGGCATATCACTCAGCCATGAAATTAACGTCATAAGGCTAGTAGCAGCATGATTGAGAGGATTTAGGTACGACGATTCTAAGTGAAATAAGTCACACAGAAAAAGACACTTATCATAAGATATCACTTATAGAGGGAATGTAAAAACCGCTACACTTGAACGGAATTACAAAACAGAACAGCGTCACATGTTTAGAAGACACACTATGGCTGCTTAACGGGAAAGGTGAGGTGGGTGATGCATAAAACAAGGGTTTCAAATTAGCTCAGATACCGTGCCATAAACCCAATATGTAATAGGCAAGACCTACTCCTTGCTCAGTGAACTGGACTCAACACCCCCTGTTCACCGCCCACGAATATATCTGACTAGTAAGAATCTTAAAACCAATGTATTGATATCCCTCTGTAAGTGAGTCAAGTGGGTGTAAAGCGGCATAAACACAGCAGTGAAAAGCAGCTAAACCCCATTATAAAAATCAATTACTTTTAAAAACCCGTGAAACAAAGACAGTGAAAGAGAGAGAAATTCTTACAAAATTCGTTCAGGGGCTGTGATGCCACCTGGATTGACCATCTCTAGACCCACAGCTGATTGAGACATAAGGGTGGACACTCTTGGGGCTGAGAGGTTTGGTGAGGTTGGGTGAGCAAACGCAGACCCTTTAAAGTAATACTGCGTGGTATCCATCCCATGGGTCCAAAATCTCCAGGTTCAAGGGCATCTTCCTACATCGAAAACATGCATGAGAAACCCAGAAGATGGTACACCGTGTGATCGGGAAAGGTTTCTAAAACGCACCTCATTTCTCATCTCCTTGTGCTCGGGTTGCCCATTACAGCCGCTTTACTAGCAATCTCCCTCCTTCGAGAATCAGCACCTTTAACCTCCTGTTCCGTACAGGTTGCAATTTGTCCTGAGGATGAACGGGAAGATGGGGAACCAGTGAGAGACTAGCTCTAGGTGTTGGGACAGGCACAGGTCACTCTATTTTCCCATCAGGAAGAAGAATTAACCACAGGCTCAGCCTGCCGCACGGAAGCAGAACAGGGCCTGAAGCAATCCTGTGCTTTTGCCGCCAGCTCCCAAAAAAGCGAGTTGAAAAATCGAGCTCAGGGGCACTGCAATTCACAAACCTGCAGAGTTATAAATGATAACTCTCGTCCACAAATATATTGAGGGAAGGCAACGCAGAGGATTTGAAAGCAAGGCAGAATTGCAGGAAAGAGATTTCAGGAGGTACAGTTGAATCGCCTTTAAAGCTCGGGAAAAGCGGCAAAACCTCGACAATGATGCCCTTGGCGAAAAAGGGCGTTTGCGTTTTTTCCTGAATATATTCAGGAAAAAACGCAAACGCCCTTTTTGGCCAACCAAGCAACCTGGAAAGGCAAATCAGCGTTACAAAGAAGTCTCGCTTCCCATCGGTCAAAAGGGCCATGCTGAATAAAGTGTCAAAACCAGAAATGCAGGACAGGCCATGGAGAAACGGGAGCCTTGCTACGCTGATGCGCGGGATGTAAATTGCCAACAGCCACTCTGGAGAAGTGTACGGTGTGTCCTGAAACATCTAAAAAACTCAGCTTAGAGAGCATAGGGCACTTCCACTCATGGGCGTATAAATTGGGAAAACTAAAAATCAGCAAGACACAGGCACCCCAAAGTTTAGGGCTGCTCTGATGACAAGAACCTCCACTTCGTTACACCTTAAATATCCCAGGAAAGAGAAAAATGGATAAGGAAGTTGTGGTCCTTATGTACAATGGCATATCACTCAGCCATGAAATTAACGTCATAAGGCTAGTAGCAGCATGATGAGAGGATTTAGGTATGACGATTCTAAGTGAAATAAGTCACACAGAAAAAGACACTTATCATAAGATATCACTTATAGAGGGAATGTAAAAACCGCTACACTTGAACTGAATTACAAAACAGAACAGCGTCACACGTTTAGAAGACACACTATGGCTGCTTAACGGGAAAGGTGAGGTGGGGTGATGCATAAAACAAGGGTTTCAAATAGGCTCAGATACCGTTCCATACACCCAATATGTAATAGACATGACCTACTCCTTGCTCAGTGAAGTGGACTCAACACCCCCTGTTCACCGCCCAAGAATATATCTGACTAGTAAGAATCTTAAAACCAATGTATTGATATCCCTCTGTAAGTGAGTCAAGTGGGTGTAAAGCGGCATAAACACAGCAGTGAAAAGCAGCTAAACCCCATTATAAAAATCAATTACTTTTAAAAACCCGTGAAACAAAGACAGTGAAAGAGAGAGAAATTCTTACAAAATTCGTTCAGGGGCTGTGATGCCACCTGGATTGACCATCTCTAGACCCACAGCTGATTGAGACATAAGGGTGGACACTCTTGGGGCTGAGAGGTTTGGTGAGGTTGGGTGAGCAAACGCAGACCCTTTAAAGTAATACTGCGTGGTATCCATCCCATGGGTCCAAAATCTCCAGGTTCAAGGGCATCTTCCTACATCGAAAACATGCATGAGAAACCCAGAAGATGGTACACCGTGTGATCGGGAAAGGTTTCTAAAACGCACCTCATTTCTCATCTCCTTGTGCTCGGGTTGGCCATTACAGCCGCTTTACTAGCAATCTCCCTCCTTCGAGAATCAGCACCTTTAACCTCCTGTTCCGTACAGGTTGCAATTTGTCCTGAGGATGAACGGGAAGAGGGGGAACCAATGAGAAACTAGCTCTAGGTGTTGGGACAGGCACAGGTCACTCTATTTTCCCATCAGGAAGAAGAATTAACCACAGGTTCAGCCTGCCGCACGGAAGCAGAACAGGGCCTGAAGCAATCCTGTGCTTTTGCCGCCAGCTCCCAAAAAAGCGAGTTGAAAAATCGAGCTCAGGGGCACTGCAATTCACAAACCTGCAGAGTTATAAATGATAACTCTCGTCCACAAATATATTGAGGGAAGGCAACGCAGAGGATTTGAAAGCAAGGCAGAATTGCAGGAAAGAGATTTCAGGAGGTACAGTTGAATCGCCTTTAAAGCTCGGGAAAAGCGGCAAAACCTCGACAATGATGCCCTTGGCCAAAAAGGGCGTTTGCGTTTTTTCCTGAATATATTCAGGAAAAAACGCAAACGCCCTTTTTGGCCAACCAAGCAACCTGGAAAGGCAAATCAGCGCTACAAAGAAGTCTCGCTTCCCATCGGTCAAAAGGGCCATGCTGAATAAAGTGTCAAAACCAGAAATGCAGGACAGGCCATGGAGAAACGGGAGCCTTGCTACACTGATGCGCGGGATGTAAATTGCCAACAGCCACTCTGGAGAAGTGTACGGTGTGTCCTGAAACATCTAAAAAACTCAGCTTAGAGAGCATAGGGCACTTCCACTCATGGGCGTATAAATTGGGAAAACTAAAAATCAGCAAGACACAGGCACCCCAAAGTTTAGGGCTGCTCTGTTGACAAGAACCTCCACTTCGTTACACCTTAAATATCCCAGGAAAGAGAAAAATGGATAAGGAAGTTGTGGTCCTTATGTACAATGGCATATCACTCAGCCATGAAATTAACGTCATAAGGCTAGTAGCAGCATGATGAGAGGATTTAGGTACGACGATTCTAAGTGAAATAAGTCACACAGAAAAAGACACTTATCATAAGATATCACTTATAGAGGGAATGTAAAAACCGCTACACTTGAACTGAATTACAAAACAGAACAGCGTCACACGTTTAGAAGACACACTATGGCTGCTTAACAGGAAAGGTGAGGTGGGGTGATGCATAAAACAAGGGTTTCAAATAGGCTCAGATACCGTTCCATACACCCAATATGTAATAGACAAGACCTACTCCTTGCTCAGTGAAGTGGACTAAACACCCCCTGTTCACCGCCCAAGAATATATCTGACTAGTAAGAATCTTAAAACCAATGTATTGATATCCCTCTGTAAGTGAGTCAAGTGGGTGTAAAGCGGCATAAACACAGCAGTGAAAAGCAGCTAAACCCCATTATAAAAATCAATTACTTTTAAAAACCCGTGAAACAAAGACAGTGAAAGAGAGAGAAATTCTTACAAAATTCGTTCAGGGGCTGTGATGCCACCTGGATTGACCATCTCTAGACCCACAGCTGATTGAGACATAAGGGTGGACACTCTTGGGGCTGAGAGGTTTGGTGAGGTTGGGTGAGCAAACGCAGACCCTTTAAAGTAATACTGCGTGGTATCCATCCCATGGGTCCAAAATCTCCAGGTTCAAGGGCATCTTCCTACATCGAAAACATGCATGAGAAACCCAGAAGATGGTACACCGTGTGATCGGGAAAGGTTTCTAAAACGCACCTCATTTCTCATCTCCTTGTGCTCGGGTTGGCCATTACAGCCGCTTTACTAGCAATCTCCCTCCTTCGAGAATCAGCACCTTTAACCTCCTGTTCCGTACAGGTTGCAATTTGTCCTGAGGATGAACGGGAAGAGGGGGAACCAATGAGAAACTAGCTCTAGGTGTTGGGACAGGCACAGGTCACTCTATTTTCCCATCAGGAAGAAGAATTAACCACAGGTTCAGCCTGCCGCACGGAAGCAGAACAGGGCCTGAAGCAATCCTGTGCTTTTGCCGCCAGCTCCCAAAAAAGCGAGTTGAAAAATCGAGCTCAGGGGCACTGCAATTCACAAACATGCAGAGTTATAAATGATAACTCTCGTCCACAAATATATTGAGGGAAGGCAACGCAGAGGATTTGAAAGCAAGGCAGAATTGCAGGAAAGAGATTTCAGGAGGTACAGTTGAATCGCCTTTAAAGCTCGGGAAAAGCGGCAAAACCTCGACAATGATGCCCTTGGCCAAAAAGGGCGTTTGCGTTTTTTCCTGAATATATTCAGGAAAAAACGCAAACGCCCTTTTTGGCCAACCAAGCAACCTGGAAAGGCAAATCAGCGCTACAAAGAAGTCTCGCTTCCCATCGGTCAAAAGGGCCATGCTGAATAAAGTGTCAAAACCAGAAATGCAGGACAGGCCATGGAGAAACGGGAGCCTTGCTACACTGATGCGCGGGATGTAAATTGCCAACAGCCACTCTGGAGAAGTGTACGGTGTGTCCTGAAACATCTAAAAAACTCAGCTTAGAGAGCATAGGGCACTTCCACTCATGGGCGTATAAATTGGGAAAACTAAAAATCAGCAAGACACAGGCACCCCAAAGTTTAGGGCTGCTCTGTTGACAAGAACCTCCACTTCGTTACACCTTAAATATCCCAGGAAAGAGAAAAATGGATAAGGAAGTTGTGGTCCTTATGTACAATGGCATATCACTCAGCCATGAAATTAACGTCATAAGGCTAGTAGCAGCATGATGAGAGGATTTAGGTACGACGATTCTAAGTGAAATAAGTCACACAGAAAAAGACACTTATCATAAGATATCACTTATAGAGGGAATGTAAAAACCGCTACACTTGAACTGAATTACAAAACAGAACAGCGTCACACGTTTAGAAGACACACTATGGCTGCTTAACAGGAAAGGTGAGGTGGGGTGATGCATAAAACAAGGGTTTCAAATAGGCTCAGATACCGTTCCATACACCCAATATGTAATAGACAAGACCTACTCCTTGCTCAGTGAAGTGGACTAAACACCCCCTGTTCACCGCCCAAGAATATATCTGACTAGTAAGAATCTTAAAACCAATGTATTGATATCCCTCTGTAAGTGAGTCAAGTGGGTGTAAAGCGGCATAAACACAGCAGTGAAAAGCAGCTAAACCCCATTATAAAAATCAATTACTTTTAAAAACCCGTGAAACAAAGACAGTGAAAGAGAGAGAAATTCTTACAAAATTCGTTCAGGGGCTGTGATGCCACCTGGATTGACCATCTCTAGACCCACAGCTGATTGAGACATAAGGGTGGACACTCTTGGGGCTGAGAGGTTTGGTGAGGTTGGGTGAGCAAACGCAGACCCTTTAAAGTAATACTGCGTGGTATCCATCCCATGGGTCCAAAATCTCCAGGTTCAAGGGCATCTTCCTACATCGAAAACATGCATGAGAAACCCAGAAGATGGTACACCGTGTGATCGGGAAAGGTTTCTAAAACGCACCTCATTTCTCATCTCCTTGTGCTCGGGTTGGCCATTACAGCCGCTTTACTAGCAATCTCCCTCCTTCGAGAATCAGCACCTTTAACCTCCTGTTCCGTACAGGTTGCAATTTGTCCTGAGGATGAACGGGAAGAGGGGGAACCAATGAGAAACTAGCTCTAGGTGTTGGGACAGGCACAGGTCACTCTATTTTCCCATCAGGAAGAAGAATTAACCACAGGTTCAGCCTGCCGCATGGAAGCAGAACAGGGCCTGAAGCAATCCTGTGCTTTTGCCGCCAGCTCCCAAAAAAGCGAGTTGAAAAATCGAGCTCAGGGGCACTGCAATTCACAAACATGCAGAGTTATAAATGATAACTCTCGTCCACAAATATATTGAGGGAAGGCAACGCAGAGGATTTGAAAGCAAGGCAGAATTGCAGGAAAGAGATTTCAGGAGGTACAGTTGAATCGCCTTTAAAGCTCGGGAAAAGCGGCAAAACCTCGACAATGATGCCCTTGGCCAAAAAGGGCGTTTGCGTTTTTTCCTGAATATATTCAGGAAAAAACGCAAACGCCCTTTTTGGCCAACCAAGCAACCTGGAAAGGCAAATCAGCGCTACAAAGAAGTCTCGCTTCCCATCGGTCAAAAGGGCCATGCTGAATAAAGTGTCAAAACCAGAAATGCAGGACAGGCCATGGAGAAACGGGAGCCTTGCTACACTGATGCGCGGGATGTAAATTGCCAACAGCCACTCTGGAGAAGTGTACGGTGTGTCCTGAAACATCTAAAAAACTCAGCTTAGAGAGCATAGGGCACTTCCACTCATGGGCGTATAAATTGGGAAAACTAAAAATCAGCAAGACACAGGCACCCCAAAGTTTAGGGCTGCTCTGTTGACAAGAACCTCCACTTCGTTACACCTTAAATATCCCAGGAAAGAGAAAAATGGATAAGGAAGTTGTGGTCCTTATGTACAATGGCATATCACTCAGCCATGAAATTAACGTCATAAGGCTAGTAGCAGCATGATGAGAGGATTTAGGTACGACGATTCTAAGTGAAATAAGTCACACAGAAAAAGACACTTATCATAAGATATCACTTATAGAGGGAATGTAAAAACCGCTACACTTGAACTGAATTACAAAACAGAACAGCGTCACACGTTTAGAAGACACACTATGGCTGCTTAACAGGAAAGGTGAGGTGGGGTGATGCATAAAACAAGGGTTTCAAATAGGCTCAGATACCGTTCCATACACCCAATATGTAATAGACAAGACCTACTCCTTGCTCAGTGAAGTGGACTAAACACCCCCTGTTCACCGCCCAAGAATATATCTGACTAGTAAGAATCTTAAAACCAATGTATTGATATCCCTCTGTAAGTGAGTCAAGTGGGTGTAAAGCGGCATAAACACAGCAGTGAAAAGCAGCTAAACCCCATTATAAAAATCAATTACTTTTAAAAACCCGTGAAACAAAGACAGTGAAAGAGAGAGAAATTCTTACAAAATTCGTTCAGGGGCTGTGATGCCACCTGGATTGACCATCTCTAGACCCACAGCTGATTGAGACATAAAGGTGGACACTCTTGGGGCTGAGAGGTTTGGTGAGGTTGGGTGAGCAAACGCAGACCCTTTAAAGTAATACTGCGTGGTATCCATCCCATGGGTCCAAAATCTCCAGGTTCAAGGGCATCTTCCTACATCGAAAACATGCATGAGAAACCCAGAAGATGGTACACCGTGTGATCGGGAAAGGTTTCTAAAACGCACCTCATTTCTCATCTCCTTGTGCTCGGGTTGGCCATTACAGCCGCTTTACTAGCAATCTCCCTTCTTCGAGAATCAGCACCTTTAACCTCCTGTTCCTTACAGGTTGCAATTTGTCCTGAGGATGAACGGGAAGAGGGGGAACCAGTGAGAGACTAGCTCTAGGTGTTGGGACAGGCACAGGTCACTCTATTTTCCCATCAGGAAGAAGAATTAACCACAGGCTCAGCCTGCCGCCCGGAAGCAGAACAGGCCCTGAAGCAATCCTGTGCTTTTGCGGCCAGCTCCCAAAAAAGCGAGTTGAAAAATGGAGCTCAGGGGCACTGCAATTCACAAACCTGCAGAGTTAGAAATGATAACTCTCGTCCACAAATATATTGAGGGAAGGCAACGAGGAGGATTTGAAAGCAAGGCAGAATTGCAGGAAACAGAATTCAGGAGGTAGAGTCGAATCGCCTTTAAAGCACAGGAAAAGCGGCAAAACCTCGACAATGATGCCCTTGGCCAAAAAGGGCGTATGCGTTTTTTCCTGAATATATTCAGGAAAAAACGCATACGCCCTTTTTGGCCAACCAAGCAACCTGGAAAGGCAAATCAGCGCTACAAAGAAGTCTCGCTTCCCGTCGGTCAAAAGGGCCATGCTGAATAAAGTGTCAAAACCAGAAATGCAGGACAGGCCATGGAGAAACGGGAGCCTTACTACGCTGATGGGCGGGATGTAAATTGCCAACAGCCACTCTGGAGAAGTGTACGGTGTTTCCTGAAACATCTAAAAAACTCAGCATAGAGAGCATAAGGCACTTCCACTCATGGGCGTATAAATTGGGAAAACTAAAAATCAGCAAGACACAGGCACCCCAAAGTTTAGGGCTGCTCTGTTGACAAGAACCTCCACTTCGTTACACCTTAAATATCCCAGGAAAGAGAAACATGGATAAGGAAGTTGTGGTCCTTATGTACAATGGCATATCACTCAGCCATGAAATCAACGTCATAAGGCTAGTAGCAGCATGATGAGTGGATTTAGGTACGACGATTCTAAGTGAAATAAGTCACACAGAAAAAGACACTTATCATAAGATATCACTTAGAGAGGGAATGTAAAAACCGCTACACTTGAACTGAATTACAAAACAGAACAGCGTCACACGTTTACAAAACACACTATGGCTGCTTAACGGGAAAGGTGAGGTCGGGTGAGGTAGAAAACAAGGGTTTCAAATTAGCTCAGATACCGTTCCATAAACCCAATATGTAATAGACAAGACCTACTCCTTGCTCAGTGAACTGGACTCGACACCCCCTATTCACCGCCCAAGAATATACCTGACTAGGAAGAATCTTCAAAGCTATGTATTGATATCTCTCTGTAAATGAGTCAAGTGGGTGTAAAGCAGCATAAACAGAGCAGTGAAAAGCAGCTAAACCCCATTATAAAAATCAATTAGTTTTAAAATCCCGTGAAACAAAGACAGTGAAAGAGAGAGAAATTCTTACAAAATTCGTTCAGGGGCTGTGATGCCACCTGGATTGACCATATCTAGACCCACAGCTGATTGAGACATAAGGGTGGACACTCTTGGGGCTGAGAGGTTTGGTGAGGTTGGGTGAGCAAACGCAGACCCTTTAAAGTAATACTGCGTGGTATCCATCCCATGGGTCCCAAATCTCCAGGTTCAAGGGCATCTTCCTACATCGAAAACATGCATGAGAAACCCAGAAGATGGTACACCGTGTGATCGGGAAAGGTTTCTAAAACGCACCTCATTTCTCATCTACTTGTGCTCGGGTTCGCCATTCCAGCCGCGTTAGTAGCAATCTCCCTCCGTGGAGAATCAGCACCTTTAACCTCCTGTTCCGTACAGGTTGCAATTTGTCCTGAGGATGAACGGGAAGAGGGGGAACCAATGAGAGACTAGCTCTAGGTGTTGGGACAGGCACAGGTCACTCTATTTTCCCATCAGGAAGAAGAATTAACCACAGGCTCAGCCTGCCGCCCGGAACCAGAATAGGGCCTGAAGCAATCCTGCGCTTTTGCGGCCAGCTCCGAAGAAAGCGAGTTGAAAAATGGAGCTCAGGGGCACTGCAATTCACAAACCTGCAGAGTTAGAAATGATAACTCTCGTCCACAAATATATTGAGGGAAGGCAACGAGGAGGATTTGAAAGCAAGGCAGAATTGCAGGAAACAGATTTCAGGAGGTAGAGTCGAATCGCCTTTAAAGCACAGGAAAAGCGGCAAAACCTCGACCATGATGCCCTTGGCCAAAAAGGGCGTATGCGTTTTTTCCTGAATATATTCAGGAAAAAACGCATACGCCCTTTTTGGCCAACCAAGCAACCTGGAAAGGCAAATCAGCACTACAAAGAAGTCTCGCTTCCCATCGGTCAAAAGGGCCATGCTGAATAAAGTGTCAAAACCAGAAATGCAGGACAGGCCATGGAGAAACGGGAGCCTTGCTACGCTGATGGGCGGGATGTAAATTGCCAACAGCCACTCTGCAGAAGAGTACGGGGTGTCCTGAAACATCTAAAAAACTCAGCTTAGAGAGCATAGGGTACTTCCACTCATGGGCGTATAAATTGGGAAAACTAAAAATCAGCAAGACACAGGCACCCCAAAGTTTAGGGCTGCTCTGTTGACAAGAACCTCCACTTCGTTACACCTTAAATATCCCAGGAAAGAGAAAAATGGATAAGGAAGTTGTGGTCCTTATGTACAATGGCATATCACTCAGCCATGAAATTAACGTCATAAGGCTAGTAGCAGCATGATGAGAGGATTTAGGTACGACGATTCTAAGTGAAATAAGTCACACAGAAAAAGACACTTATCATAAGATATCACTTATAGAGGGAATGTAAAAACCGCTACACTTGAACTGAATTACAAAACAGAACAGCGTCACACGTTTAGAAGACACACTATGGCTGCTTAACGGGAAAGGTGAGGTGGGGTGATGCATAAAACAAGGGTTTCAAATAGGCTCAGATACCGTTCCATACACCCAATATGTAATAGACAAGACCTACTCCTTGCACAGTGAAGTGGACTAAACACCCCCTGTTCACCGCCCAAGAATATATCTGACTAGTAAGAATCTTAAAACCAATGTATTGATATCCCTCTGTAAGTGAGTCAAGTGGGTGTAAAGCGGCATAAACACAGCAGTGAAAAGCAGCTAAACCCCATTATAAAAATCAATTACTTTTAAAAACCCGTGAAACAAAGACAGTGAAAGAGAGAGAAATTCTTACAAAATTCGTTCAGGGGCTGTGATGCCACCTGGATTGACCATCTCTAGACCCACAGCTGATTGAGACATAAGGGTGGACACTCTTGGGGCTGAGAGGTTTGGTGAGGTTGGGTGAGCAAACGCAGACCCTTTAAAGTAATACTGCGTGGTATCCATCCCATGGGTCCAAAATCTCCAGGTTCAAGGGCATCTTCCTACATCGAAAACATGCATGAGAAACCCAGAAGATGGTACACCGTGTGATCGGGAAAGGTTTCTAAAACGCACCTCATTTCTCATCTCCTTGTGCTCGGGTTCGCCATTCCAGCCGCGTTAGTAGCAATCTCCCTCCGTGGAGAATCAGCACCTTTAACCTCCTGTTCCGTACAGGTTGCAATTTGTCCTGAGGATGAACGGGAAGAGGGGGAACCAGTGAGAGACTAGGTCTAGGTGTTGGGACAGGCACAGGTCACTCTATTTTCCCATCAGGAAGAAGAATTAACCACAGGCTCAGCCTGCCGCCCGGAACTAGAATAGGGCCTGAAGCAATCCTACGCTTTTGTGGCCAGCTCCCAAGAAAACGAGTTGAAAAATGGAGCTCAGGGGCACTGCAATTCACAAACCTGCAGAGTTAGAAATGATAACTCTCGTCCACAAATATATTGAGGAAAGGCAACGAAGAGGATTTGAAAGCAAGTCAGAATTGCAGGAAACAGATTTCAGGAGGTAGATTCGAATCGCCTTTAAATCACAGGAAAAGCGGCAAAACCTCGACCATGATGCCCTTGGCCAAAAAGGGCGTCTGCGTTTTTTCCTGAATATATTCAGGAAAAAACGCAGACGCCCTTTTTGGCCAACCAAGCAACCTGGAAAGGCAAATCAGCGATACAAAGAAGTCTCGCTTCCCTTCGGTCAAAACGGCCGTGCTGAATAAAGTGTCAAAACCAGAAATGCAGGACAGGCCATGGTGAAACGGGAGCCTTGCTACGCTGATGGGCGGGATGTAAATTGCCAACAGCCACTCTGGAGAAGTGTACGGTGTTTCCTGAAACATCTAAAAAACTCAGCATAGAGAGCATAGGGCACTTCCACTCATGGGCGTATAAATTGGGAAAACTAAAAATCAGCAAGACACAGGCACCCCAAAGTTTAGGGCTGCTCTGTTGACAAGAACCTCCACTTCGGTACACCTTAAATATCCCAGGAAAGAGAAAAATGGATAAGGAAGTTGTGGTCCTTATGTACAATGGCATATCACTCAGCCATGAAATTAACGTCATAAGGCTAGTAGCAGCATGATGAGAGGATTTAGGTACGACGATTCTAAGTGAAATAAGTCACACAGAAAAAGACACTTATCATAAGATATCACTTAGAGAGGGAATGTAAAAACCGCTACACTTGAACTGAATTACAAAACAGAACAGCGTCACACGTTTACAAAACACACTATGGCTGCTTAACGGGAAAGGTGAGGTCAGGTGAGGTAGAAAACAAGGGTTTCAAATTAGCTCAGATACCGTTCCATAAACCCAATATGTAATAGACAAGACCTACTCCTTGCTCAGTGAACTGGACTCGACACCCCCTATTCACCGCCCAAGAATATACCTGACTAGGAAGAATCTTCAAAGCTATGTATTGATATCTCTCTGTAAATGAGTCAAGTGGGTGTAAAGCAGCATAAACAGAGCAGTGAAAAGCAGCTAAACCCCATTATAAAAATCAATTAGTTTTAAAATCCCGTGAAACAAAGACAGTGAAAGAGAGAGAAATTCTTACAAAATTCGTTCAGGGGCTGTGATGCCACCTGGATTGACCATATCTAGACCCACAGCTGATTGAGACATAAGGGTGGACACTCTTGGGGCTGAGAGGTTTGGTGAGGTTGGGTGAGCAAACGCAGACCCTTTAAAGTAATACTGCGTGGTACCCATCCCATGGGTCCCAAATCTCCAGGTTCAAGGGCATCTTCCTACATCGAAAACATGCATGAGAAACCCAGAAGATGGTACACCGTGTGATCGGGAAAGGTTTCTAAAACGCACCTCATTTCTCATCTCCTTGTGCTCGGGTTCGCCATTCCAGCCGCGTTAGTAGCAATCTCCCTCCGTGGAGAATCAGCACCTTTAACCTCCTGTTCCGTACAGGTTGCAATTTGTCCTGAGGATGAACGGGAAGAGGGGGAACCAATGAGAGACTAGCTCTAGGTGTTGGGACAGGCACAGGTCACTCTATTTTCCCATCAGGAAGAAGAATTAACCACAGGCTCAGCCTGCCGCCCGGAACCAGAATAGGGCCTGAAGCAATCCTGCGCTTTTGCGGCCAGCTCCAAAGAAAGCGAGTTGAAAAATGGAGCTCAGGGGCACTGCAATTCACAAACCTGCAGAGTTAGAAATGATAACTCTCGTCCACAAATATATTGAGGGAAGGCAACGAAGAGGATTTGAAAGCAAGGCAGAATTGCAGGAAACAGATTTCAGGAGGTAGATTCGAATCGCCTTTAAAGCACAGGAAAGGCGGCAAAACCTCGACCATGATGCCCTTGGCCAAAAAGGGCGTATGCGTTTTTTCCTGAATATATTCAGGAAAAAACGCATACGCCCTTTTTGGCCAACCAAGCAACCTGGAAAGGCAAATCAGCGCTACAAAGAAGTCTCGCTTCCCATCGGTCAAAAGGGCCATGCTGAATAAAGTGTCAAAACCAGAAATGCAGGACAGGCCATGGAGAAACGGGAGCCTTGCTACGCTGATGGGCGTGATGTAAATTGCCAACAGCCACTCTGGAGAAGTGTACGGTGTGTCCTGAAACCTCTAAAAAACTCAGCTTAGAGAGCATAGGGCACTTCCACTCATGGGTGTATAAATTGGGAAAAGTAAAAATCAGCAAGACACAGGCACCCCAAAGTTTAGGGCTGCTCTGTTGACAAGAACCTCCACTTCGTTACACCTTAAATATCCCAGGAAAGAAAAAAATGGATAAAGAAGTTGTGGTCCTTATGTACAATGGAATATCACTCAGCCAGGAAATCAACGTCATAAGGCTAGTAGCAGCATGATGAGTGGATTTAGGTACGACGATTCTAAGTGAAATAAGTCAACCAGAAAACGACACTTATCATAAGATATCACTTATAGAGGGAATGTAAAAACCGCTACACTTGAACTGAATTACAAAACAGAACAGAGACACACGTTTACAAAACACACTATGGCTGCTTAACGGGAAAGGTGAGGTCGGGTGAGGCAGAAAACAAGGGTTTCAAATTAGCTCAGATACCGTTCAATAAACCCAATATGTAATAGACAAGACCTACTCCTTGCTCAGTGAACTGGACGCAAAAACCCCCTATTCACCGCCCAAGAATATATCTGACTAGGAAGAATCTTCAAAGCTATGTATTGATATCTCTCTGTAAGTGAGTCAAGTGGGTGTAAAGCAGCATAAAAACAGCAGAGAAAAGCAGCTAAACCCCATTATAAAAATCAATTACTTTTAAAAACCCGTGAAACAAAGACAGTGAAAGAGAGAGAAATTCTTACAATATTCGTTCAGGGTCTGTGATGCCACCTGGATTGACCATCTCTAGACCCACAGCTGATTGAGACATAAGGGTGGACACTCTTGTGCCTGAGAGGTTTGGTCAGGTTGGTTGAGGAAACGCAGGCCCTTTAAAGTAATACTGCGTGGTACCCATCCCATGGGTCCCAAATCTCCAAGTTCAAGGGCATCTTCCTATAACAAAAACATGCATGAGAAACCCAGAAGATGGTACACCGTGTGATCGGGAAAGGTTTCGAAAACGCACCTCATTTCTCATCTCCTTGTGCTCGGGTTGGCCATTACAGCCGCTTTACTAGCAATCTCCCTCCTTCGAGAATCAGCACCTTCAACCTCCTGTTCCGTACAGGTTGCAAATTGTCCTGAGGATGAACGGGAAGAGGGGGAACCAGTGAGAGACTAGCTCTAGGTGTTGGGACAGGCACAGGTCACTCTATTTTCCCATCAGGAAGAAGAATTAACCACAGGCTCAGCCTGCCGCCCGGAAGCAGAACAGGGCCTGAAGCAATCCTGTGCTTTTGCGGCCAGCTCCCAAAAAAACGAGTTGAAAAATCGAGCTCAGGGGCAATGCAATTCACAAACCTGCAGAGTTAGAAATGATAACTCTCGTCCACAAATATATTGAGGGAAGGCAACGAGGAGGATTTGAAAGCAAGGCAGAATTGCAGGAAACAGATTTCAGGAGGTAGAGTCGAATCGCCTTTAAAGCACAGGAAAAGCGGCAAAACCTCGACCATGATGCCCTTGGCCAAAAAGGGCGTATGCGTTTTTTCCTGAATATATTCAGGAAAAAACGCATACGCCCTTTTTGGCCAACCAAGCAACCTGGAAAGGCAAATCAGCGCTACAAAGAAGTCTCGCTTCCCATCGGTCAAAAGGGCCATGCTGAATAAAGTGTCAAAACCAGAAATGCAGGACAGGCCATGGAGAAACGGGAGCCTTGCTACGCTGATGGGCGGGATGTAAATTGCCAACAGCCACTCTGCAGAAGAGTACGGGGTGTCCTGAAACATCTAAAAAACTCAGCTTAGAGAGCATAGGGTACTTCCACTCATGGGCGTATAAATTGGGAAAACTAAAAATCAGCAAGACACAGGCACCCCAAAGTTTAGGGCTGCTCTGTTGACAAGAACCTCCACTTCGTTACACCTTAAATATCCCAGGAAAGAGAAAAATGGATAAGGAAGTTGTGGTCCTTATGTACAATGGCATATCACTCAGCCATGAAATTAACGTCATAAGGCTAGTAGCAGCATGATGAGAGGATTTAGGTACGACGATTCTAAGTGAAATAAGTCACACAGAAAAAGACACTTATCATAAGATATCACTTATAGAGGGAATGTAAAAACCGCTACACTTGAACTGAATTACAAAACAGAACAGCGTCACACGTTTAGAAGACACACTATGGCTGCTTAACGGGAAAGGTGAGGTGGGGTGATGCATAAAACAAGGGTTTCAAATAGGCTCAGATACCGTTCCATACACCCAATATGTAATAGACAAGACCTACTCCTTGCACAGTGAAGTGGACTAAACACCCCCTGTTCACCGCCCAAGAATATATCTGACTAGTAAGAATCTTAAAACCAATGTATTGATATCCCTCTGTAAGTGAGTCAAGTGGGTGTAAAGCGGCATAAACACAGCAGTGAAAAGCAGCTAAACCCCATTATAAAAATCAATTACTTTTAAAAACCCGTGAAACAAAGACAGTGAAAGAGAGAGAAATTCTTACAAAATTCGTTCAGGGGCTGTGATGCCACCTGGATTGACCATCTCTAGACCCACAGCTGATTGAGACATAAGGGTGGACACTCTTGGGGCTGAGAGGTTTGGTGAGGTTGGGTGAGCAAACGCAGACCCTTTAAAGTAATACTGCGTGGTATCCATCCCATGGGTCCAAAATCTCCAGGTTCAAGGGCATCTTCCTACATCGAAAACATGCATGAGAAACCCAGAAGATGGTACACCGTGTGATCGGGAAAGGTTTCTAAAACGCACCTCATTTCTCATCTCCTTGTGCTCGGGTTCGCCATTCCAGCCGCGTTAGTAGCAATCTCCCTCCGTGGAGAATCAGCACCTTTAACCTCCTGTTCCGTACAGGTTGCAATTTGTCCTGAGGATGAACGGGAAGAGGGGGAACCAGTGAGAGACTAGGTCTAGGTGTTGGGACAGGCACAGGTCACTCTATTTTCCCATCAGGAAGAAGAATTAACCACAGGCTCAGCCTGCCGCCCGGAACTAGAATAGGGCCTGAAGCAATCCTACGCTTTTGTGGCCAGCTCCCAAGAAAACGAGTTGAAAAATGGAGCTCAGGGGCACTGCAATTCACAAACCTGCAGAGTTAGAAATGATAACTCTCGTCCACAAATATATTGAGGAAAGGCAACGAAGAGGATTTGAAAGCAAGTCAGAATTGCAGGAAACAGATTTCAGGAGGTAGATTCGAATCGCCTTTAAATCACAGGAAAAGCGGCAAAACCTCGACCATGATGCCCTTGGCCAAAAAGGGCGTCTGCGTTTTTTCCTGAATATATTCAGGAAAAAACTCAGACGCCCTTTTTGGCCAACCAAGCAACCTGGAAAGGCAAATCAGCGATACAAAGAAGTCTCGCTTCCCTTCGGTCAAAACGGCCGTGCTGAATAAAGTGTCAAAACCAGAAATGCAGGACAGGCCATGGTGAAACGGGAGCCTTGCTACGCTGATGGGCGGGATGTAAATTGCCAACAGCCACTCTGGAGAAGTGTACGGTGTTTCCTGAAACATCTAAAAAACTCAGCATAGAGAGCATAGGGCACTTCCACTCATGGGCGTATAAATTGGGAAAACTAAAAATCAGCAAGACACAGGCACCCCAAAGTTTAGGGCTGCTCTGTTGACAAGAACCTCCACTTCGGTACACCTTAAATATCCCAGGAAAGAGAAAAATGGATAAGGAAGTTGTGGTCCTTATGTACAATGGCATATCACTCAGCCATGAAATTAACGTCATAAGGCTAGTAGCAGCATGATGAGAGGATTTAGGTACGACGATTCTAAGTGAAATAAGTCACACAGAAAAAGACACTTATCATAAGATATCACTTAGAGAGGGAATGTAAAAACCGCTACACTTGAACTGAATTACAAAACAGAACAGCGTCACACGTTTACAAAACACACTATGGCTGCTTAACGGGAAAGGTGAGGTCAGGTGAGGTAGAAAACAAGGGTTTCAAATTAGCTCAGATACCGTTCCATAAACCCAATATGTAATAGACAAGACCTACTCCTTGCTCAGTGAACTGGACTCGACACCCCCTATTCACCGCCCAAGAATATACCTGACTAGGAAGAATCTTCAAAGCTATGTATTGATATCTCTCTGTAAATGAGTCAAGTGGGTGTAAAGCAGCATAAACAGAGCAGTGAAAAGCAGCTAAACCCCATTATAAAAATCAATTACTTTTAAAATCCCGTGAAACAAAGACAGTGAAAGAGAGAGAAATTCTTACAAAATTCGTTCAGGGGCTGTGATGCCACCTGGATTGACCATATCTAGACCCACAGCTGATTGAGACATAAGGGTGGACACTCTTGGGGCTGAGAGGTTTGGTGAGGTTGGGTGAGCAAACGCAGACCCTTTAAAGTAATACTGCGTGGTACCCATCCCATGGGTCCCAAATCTCCAGGTTCAAGGGCATCTTCCTACATCGAAAACATGCATGAGAAACCCAGAAGATGGTACACCGTGTGATCGGGAAAGGTTTCTAAAACGCACCTCATTTCTCATCTCCTTGTGCTCGGGTTCGCCATTCCAGCCGCGTTAGTAGCAATCTCCCTCCGTGGAGAATCAGCACCTTTAACCTCCTGTTCCGTACAGGTTGCAATTTGTCCTGAGGATGAACGGGAAGAGGGGGAACCAATGAGAGACTAGCTCTAGGTGTTGGGACAGGCACAGGTCACTCTATTTTCCCATCAGGAAGAAGAATTAACCACAGGCTCAGCCTGCCGCCCGGAACCAGAATAGGGCCTGAAGCAATCCTGCGCTTTTGCGGCCAGCTCCAAAGAAAGCGAGTTGAAAAATGGAGCTCAGGGGCACTGCAATTCACAAACCTGCAGAGTTAGAAATGATAACTCTCGTCCACAAATATATTGAGGGAAGGCAACGAAGAGGATTTGAAAGCAAGGCAGAATTGCAGGAAACAGATTTCAGGAGGTAGATTCGAATCGCCTTTAAAGCACAGGAAAGGCGGCAAAACCTCGACCATGATGCCCTTGGCCAAAAAGGGCGTATGCGTTTTTTCCTGAATATATTCAGGAAAAAACGCATACGCCCTTTTTGGCCAACCAAGCAACCTGGAAAGGCAAATCAGCGCTACAAAGAAGTCTCGCTTCCCATCGGTCAAAAGGGCCATGCTGAATAAAGTGTCAAAACCAGAAATGCAGGACAGGCCATGGAGAAACGGGAGCCTTGCTACGCTGATGGGCGTGATGTAAATTGCCAACAGCCACTCTGGAGAAGTGTACGGTGTGTCCTGAAACCTCTAAAAAACTCAGCTTAGAGAGCATAGGGCACTTCCACTCATGGGTGTATAAATTGGGAAAAGTAAAAATCAGCAAGACACAGGCACCCCAAAGTTTAGGGCTGCTCTGTTGACAAGAACCTCCACTTCGTTACACCTTAAATATCCCAGGAAAGAAAAAAATGGATAAAGAAGTTGTGGTCCTTATGTACAATGGAATATCACTCAGCCAGGAAATCAACGTCATAAGGCTAGTAGCAGCATGATGAGTGGATTTAGGTACGACGATTCTAAGTGAAATAAGTCAACCAGAAAACGACACTTATCATAAGATATCACTTATAGAGGGAATGTAAAAACCGCTACACTTGAACTGAATTACAAAACAGAACAGAGACACACGTTTACAAAACACACTATGGCTGCTTAACGGGAAAGGTGAGGTCGGGTGAGGCAGAAAACAAGGGTTTCAAATTAGCTCAGATACCGTTCAATAAACCCAATATGTAATAGACAAGACCTACTCCTTGCTCAGTGAACTGGACGCAAAAACCCCCTATTCACCGCCCAAGAATATATCTGACTAGGAAGAATCTTCAAAGCTATGTATTGATATCTCTCTGTAAGTGAGTCAAGTGGGTGTAAAGCAGCATAAAAACAGCAGAGAAAAGCAGCTAAACCCCATTATAAAAATCAATTACTTTTAAAAACCCGTGAAACAAAGACAGTGAAAGAGAGAGAAATTCTTACAATATTCGTTCAGGGTCTGTGATGCCACCTGGATTGACCATCTCTAGACCCACAGCTGATTGAGACATAAGGGTGGACACTCTTGTGCCTGAGAGGTTTGGTCAGGTTGGTTGAGGAAACGCAGGCCCTTTAAAGTAATACTGCGTGGTACCCATCCCATGGGTCCCAAATCTCCAAGTTCAAGGGCATCTTCCTATAACAAAAACATGCATGAGAAACCCAGAAGATGGTACACCGTGTGATCGGGAAAGGTTTCGAAAACGCACCTCATTTCTCATCTCCTTGTGCTCGGGTTGGCCATTACAGCCGCTTTACTAGCAATCTCCCTCCTTCGAGAATCAGCACCTTCAACCTCCTGTTCCGTACAGGTTGCAAATTGTCCTGAGGATGAACGGGAAGAGGGGGAACCAGTGAGAGACTAGCTCTAGGTGTTGGGACAGGCACAGGTCACTCTATTTTCCCATCAGGAAGAAGAATTAACCACAGGCTCAGCCTGCCGCCCGGAAGCAGAACAGGGCCTGAAGCAATCCTGTGCTTTTGCGGCCAGCTCCCAAAAAAACGAGTTGAAAAATCGAGCTCAGGGGCAATGCAATTCACAAACCTGCAGAGTTAGAAATGATAACTCTCGTCCACAAATATATTGAGGGAAGGCAACGAGGAGGATTTGAAAGCAAGGCAGAATTGCAGGAAACAGATTTCAGGAGGTAGAGTCGAATCGCCTTTAAAGCACAGGAAAAGCGGCAAAACCTCGACCATGATGCCCTTGGCCAAAAAGGGCGTATGCGTTTTTTCCTGAATATATTCAGGAAAAAACGCATACGCCCTTTTTGGCCAACCAAGCAACCTGGAAAGGCAAATCAGCGCTACAAAGAAGTCTCGCTTCCCATCGGTCAAAAGGGCCATGCTGAATAAAGTGTCAAAACCAGAAATGCAGGACAGGCCATGGAGAAACGGGAGCCTTGCTACGCTGATGGGCGGGATGTAAATTGCCAACAGCCACTCTGCAGAAGAGTACGGGGTGTCCTGAAACATCTAAAAAACTCAGCTTAGAGAGCATAGGGTACTTCCACTCATGGGCGTATAAATTGGGAAAACTAAAAATCAGCAAGACACAGGCACCCCAAAGTTTAGGGCTGCTCTGTTGACAAGAACCTCCACTTCGGTACACCTTAAATATCCCAGGAAAGAGAAAAATGGATAAGGAAGTTGTGGTCCTTATGTACAATGGCATATCACTCAGCCATGAAATTAACGTCATAAGGCTAGTAGCAGCATGATGAGAGGATTTAGGTACGACGATTCTAAGTGAAATAAGTCACACAGAAAAAGACACTTATCATAAGATATCACTTAGAGAGGGAATGTAAAAACCGCTACACTTGAACTGAATTACAAAACAGAACAGCGTCACACGTTTACAAAACACACTATGGCTGCTTAACGGGAAAGGTGAGGTCAGGTGAGGTAGAAAACAAGGGTTTCAAATTAGCTCAGATACCGTTCCATAAACCCAATATGTAATAGACAAGACCTACTCCTTGCTCAGTGAACTGGACTCGACACCCCCTATTCACCGCCCAAGAATATACCTGACTAGGAAGAATCTTCAAAGCTATGTATTGATATCTCTCTGTAAATGAGTCAAGTGGGTGTAAAGCAGCATAAACAGAGCAGTGAAAAGCAGCTAAACCCCATTATAAAAATCAATTACTTTTAAAATCCCGTGAAACAAAGACAGTGAAAGAGAGAGAAATTCTTACAAAATTCGTTCAGGGGCTGTGATGCCACCTGGATTGACCATATCTAGACCCACAGCTGATTGAGACATAAGGGTGGACACTCTTGGGGCTGAGAGGTTTGGTGAGGTTGGGTGAGCAAACGCAGACCCTTTAAAGTAATACTGCGTGGTACCCATCCCATGGGTCCCAAATCTCCAGGTTCAAGGGCATCTTCCTACATCGAAAACATGCATGAGAAACCCAGAAGATGGTACACCGTGTGATCGGGAAAGGTTTCTAAAACGCACCTCATTTCTCATCTCCTTGTGCTCGGGTTCGCCATTCCAGCCGCGTTAGTAGCAATCTCCCTCCGTGGAGAATCAGCACCTTTAACCTCCTGTTCCGTACAGGTTGCAATTTGTCCTGAGGATGAACGGGAAGAGGGGGAACCAATGAGAGACTAGCTCTAGGTGTTGGGACAGGCACAGGTCACTCTATTTTCCCATCAGGAAGAAGAATTAACCACAGGCTCAGCCTGCCGCCCGGAACCAGAATAGGGCCTGAAGCAATCCTGCGCTTTTGCGGCCAGCTCCAAAGAAAGCGAGTTGAAAAATGGAGCTCAGGGGCACTGCAATTCACAAACCTGCAGAGTTAGAAATGATAACTCTCGTCCACAAATATATTGAGGGAAGGCAACGAAGAGGATTTGAAAGCAAGGCAGAATTGCAGGAAACAGATTTCAGGAGGTAGATTCGAATCGCCTTTAAAGCACAGGAAAGGCGGCAAAACCTCGACCATGATGCCCTTGGCCAAAAAGGGCGTATGCGTTTTTTCCTGAATATATTCAGGAAAAAACGCATACGCCCTTTTTGGCCAACCAAGCAACCTGGAAAGGCAAATCAGCGCTACAAAGAAGTCTCGCTTCCCATCGGTCAAAAGGGCCATGCTGAATAAAGTGTCAAAACCAGAAATGCAGGACAGGCCATGGAGAAACGGGAGCCTTGCTACGCTGATGGGCGTGATGTAAATTGCCAACAGCCACTCTGGAGAAGTGTACGGTGTGTCCTGAAACCTCTAAAAAACTCAGCTTAGAGAGCATAGGGCACTTCCACTCATGGGTGTATAAATTGGGAAAAGTAAAAATCAGCAAGACACAGGCACCCCAAAGTTTAGGGCTGCTCTGTTGACAAGAACCTCCACTTCGTTACACCTTAAATATCCCAGGAAAGAAAAAAATGGATAAAGAAGTTGTGGTCCTTATGTACAATGGAATATCACTCAGCCAGGAAATCAACGTCATAAGGCTAGTAGCAGCATGATGAGTGGATTTAGGTACGACGATTCTAAGTGAAATAAGTCAACCAGAAAACGACACTTATCATAAGATATCACTTATAGAGGGAATGTAAAAACCGCTACACTTGAACTGAATTACAAAACAGAACAGAGACACACGTTTACAAAACACACTATGGCTGCTTAACGGGAAAGGTGAGGTCGGGTGAGGCAGAAAACAAGGGTTTCAAATTAGCTCAGATACCGTTCAATAAACCCAATATGTAATAGACAAGACCTACTCCTTGCTCAGTGAACTGGACGCAAAAACCCCCTATTCACCGCCCAAGAATATATCTGACTAGGAAGAATCTTCAAAGCTATGTATTGATATCTCTCTGTAAGTGAGTCAAGTGGGTGTAAAGCAGCATAAAAACAGCAGAGAAAAGCAGCTAAACCCCATTATAAAAATCAATTACTTTTAAAAACCCGTGAAACAAAGACAGTGAAAGAGAGAGAAATTCTTACAATATTCGTTCAGGGTCTGTGATGCCACCTGGATTGACCATCTCTAGACCCACAGCTGATTGAGACATAAGGGTGGACACTCTTGTGCCTGAGAGGTTTGGTCAGGTTGGTTGAGGAAACGCAGGCCCTTTAAAGTAATACTGCGTGGTACCCATCCCATGGGTCCCAAATCTCCAAGTTCAAGGGCATCTTCCTATAACAAAAACATGCATGAGAAACCCAGAAGATGGTACACCGTGTGATCGGGAAAGGTTTCGAAAACGCACCTCATTTCTCATCTCCTTGTGCTCGGGTTGGCCATTACAGCCGCTTTACTAGCAATCTCCCTCCTTCGAGAATCAGCACCTTCAACCTCCTGTTCCGTACAGGTTGCAAATTGTCCTGAGGATGAACGGGAAGAGGGGGAACCAGTGAGAGACTAGCTCTAGGTGTTGGGACAGGCACAGGTCACTCTATTTTCCCATCAGGAAGAAGAATTAACCACAGGCTCAGCCTGCCGCCCGGAAGCAGAACAGGGCCTGAAGCAATCCTGTGCTTTTGCGGCCAGCTCCCAAAAAAACGAGTTGAAAAATCGAGCTCAGGGGCAATGCAATTCACAAACCTGCAGAGTTAGAAATGATAACTCTCGTCCACAAATATATTGAGGGAAGGCAACGAGGAGGATTTGAAAGCAAGGCAGAATTGCAGGAAACAGATTTCAGGAGGTAGAGTCGAATCGCCTTTAAAGCACAGGAAAAGCGGCAAAACCTCGACCATGATGCCCTTGGCCAAAAAGGGCGTATGCGTTTTTTCCTGAATATATTCAGGAAAAAACGCATACGCCCTTTTTGGCCAACCAAGCAACCTGGAAAGGCAAATCAGTGCTACAAAGAAGTCTCGCTTCCCATCGGTCAAAAGGGCCATGCTGAATAAAGTGTCAAAACCAGAAATGCAGGACAGGCCATGGAGAAACGGGAGCCTTACTACGCTGATGGGCGGGATGTAAATTGCCAACAGCCACTCTGGAGAAGTGTACGGTGTTTCCTGAAACATCTAAAGAACTCAGCATAGAGAGCATAAGGCACTTCCACTCATGGGCGTATAAATTGGGAAAACTAAAAATCAGCAAGACACAGGCACCCCAAAGTTTAGGGCTGCTCTGTTGACAAGAACCTCCACTTCGTTACACCTTAAATATCCCAGGAAAGAGAAAAATGGATAAGGAAGTTGTGGTCCTTATGTACAATGGCATATCACTCAGCCATGAAATTAACGTCATAAGGCTAGTAGCAGCATGATGAGAGGATTTAGGTACGACGATTCTAAGTGAAATAAGTCACACAGAAAAAGACACTTATCATAAGATATCACTTAGAGAGGGAATGTAAAAACCGCTACACTTGAACTGAATTACAAAACAGAACAGCGTCACACGTTTACAAAACACACTATGGCTGCTTAACGGGAAAGGTGAGGTCGGGTGAGGTAGAAAACAAGGGTTTCAAATTAGCTCAGATACCGTTCCATAAACCCAATATGTAATAGACAAGACCTACTCCTTGCTCAGTGAACTGGACTCGACACCCCCTATTCACCGCCCAAGAATATACCTGACTAGGAAGAATCTTCAAACTATGTATTGATATCTTTCTGTAAATGAGTCAAGTGGGTGTAAAGCAGCATAAACAGAGCAGTGAAAAGCAGCTAAACCCCATTATAAAAATCAATTACTTTTAAAATCCCGTGAAACAAAGACAGTGAAAGAGAGAGAAATTCTTACAAAATTCGTTCAGGGGCTGTGATGCCACCTGGATTGACCATCTCTAGACCCACAGCTGATTGAGACATAAGGGTGGACACTCTTGGGGCTGAGAGGTTTGGTGAGGTTGGGTGAGCAAACGCAGACCCTTTAAAGTAATACTGCGTGGTATCCATCCCATGGGTCCCAAATCTCCAGGTTCAAGGGCATCTTCCTACATCGAAAACATGCATGAGAAACCCAGAAGATGGTACACCGTGTGATCGGGAAAGGTTTCTACAACGCACCTCATTTCTCATCTCCTTGTGCTCGGGTTCGCCATTCCAGCCGCGTTAGTAGCAATCTCCCTCCGTGGAGAATCAGCACCTTTAACCTCCTGTTCCGTACAGGTTGCAATTTGTCCTGAGGATGAACGGGAAGAGGGGGAACCAATGAGAAACTAGCTCTAGGTGTTGGGACAGGCACAGGTCACTCTATTTTCCCATCAGGAAGAAGAATTAACCACAGGCTCAGCCTGCCGCCCGGAACCAGAATAGGGCCTGAAGCAATCCTGCGCTTTTGCGGCCAGCTCCGAAGAAAGCGAGTTGAAAAATGGAGCTCAGGGGCACTGCAATTCACAAACCTGCAGAGTTAGAAATGATAACTCTCGTCCACAAATATATTGAGGGAAGGCAACGAGGAGGATTTGAAAGCAAGGCAGAATTGCAGGAAACAGATTTCAGGAGGTAGAGTCGAATCGCCTTTAAAGCACAGGAAAGGCGGCAAAACCTCGACCATGATGCCCTTGGCCAAAAAGGGCGTATGCGTTTTTTCCTGAATATATTCAGGAAAAAACGCATACGCCCTTTTTGGCCAACCAAGCAACCTGGAAAGGCAAATCAGCGCTACAAAGAAGTCTCGCTTCCCATCGGTCAAAAGGGCCATGCTGAATAAAGTGTCAAAACCAGAAATGCAGGACAGGCCATGGAGAAACGGGAGCCTTGCTACGCTGATGGGCGTGATGTAAATTGCCAACAGCCACTCTGGAGAAGTGTACGGTGTGTCCTGAAACCTCTAAAAAACTCAGCTTAGAGAGCATAGGGCACTTCCACTCATGGGTGTATAAATTGGGAAAAGTAAAAATCAGCAAGACACAGGCACCCCAAAGTTTAGGGCTGCTCTGTTGACAAGAACCACCACTTCGTTACACCTTAAATATCCCAGGAAAGAAAAAAATGGATAAAGAAGTTGTGGTCCTTATGTACAATGGAATATCACTCAGCCAGGAAATCAACGTCATAAGGCTAGTAGCAGCATGATGAGTGGATTTAGGTACGACGATTCTAAGTGAAATAAGTCAACCAGAAAACGACACTTATCATAAGATATCACTTATAGAGGGAATGTAAAAACCGCTACACTTGAACTGAATTACAAAACAGAACAGAGACACACGTTTACAAAACACACTATGGCTGCTTAACGGGAAAGGTGAGGTCGGGTGAGGCAGAAAACAAGGGTTTCAAATTAGCTCAGATACCGTTCAATAAACCCAATATGTAATAGACAAGACCTACTCCTTGCTCAGTGAACTGGACGCAAAAACCCCCTATTCACCGCCCAAGAATATATCTGACTAGGAAGAATCTTCAAAGCTATGTATTGATATCTCTCTGTAAGTGAGTCAAGTGGGTGTAAAGCAGCATAAAAACAGCAGTGAAAAGCAGCTAAACCCCATTATAAAAATCAATTACTTTTAAAATCCCGTGAAACAAAGACAGTGAAAGAGAGAGAAATTCTTACAATATTCGTTCAGGGGCTGTGATGCCACCTGGATTGACCATCTCTAGACCCACAGCTGCTTGAGACATAAGGGTGGACACTCTTGTGGCTGAGAGGTTTGGTCAGGTTGGTTGAGGAAACGCAGGCCCTTTAAAGTAATACTGCGTGGTACCCATCCCATGGGTCCCAAATCTCCAAGTTCAAGGGCATCTTCCTATAACAAAAACATGCATGAGAAACCCAGAAGATGGTACACCGTGTGATCGGGAAAGGTTTCGAAAACGCACCTCATTTCTCATCTCCTTGTGCTCGGGTTGGCCATTACAGCCGCTTTACTAGCAATCTCCCTCCTTCGAGAATCAGCACCTTCAACCTCCTGTTCCGTACAGGTTGCAAATTGTCCTGAGGATGAACGGGAAGAGGGGGAACCAGTGAGAGACTAGCTCTAGGTGTTGGGACAGGCACAGGTCACTCTATTTTCCCATCAGGAAGAAGAATTAACCACAGGCTCAGCCTGCCGCCCGGAAGCAGAACAGGGCCTGAAGCAATCCTGTGCTTTTGCGGCCAGCTCCCAAAAAAACGAGTTGAAAAATCGAGCTCAGGGGCACTGCAATTCACAAACCTGCAGAGTTAGAAATGATAACTCTCGTCCACAAATATATTGAGGGAAGGCAACGAGGAGGATTTGAAAGCAAGGCAGAATTGCAGGAAACAGATTTCAGGAGGTAGAGTCGAATCGCCTTTAAAGCACAGGAAAAGCGGCAAAACCTCGACCATGATGCCCTTGGCCAAAAAGGGCGTATGCGTTTTTTCCTGAATATATTCAGGAAAAAACGCATACGCCCTTTTTGGCCAACCAAGCAACCTGGAAAGGCAAATCAGTGCTACAAAGAAGTCTCGCTTCCCATCGGTCAAAAGGGCCATGCTGAATAAAGTGTCAAAACCAGAAATGCAGGACAGGCCATGGAGAAACGGGAGCCTTACTACGCTGATGGGCGGGATGTAAATTGCCAACAGCCACTCTGGAGAAGTGTACGGTGTTTCCTGAAACATCTAAAGAACTCAGCATAGAGAGCATAAGGCACTTCCACTCATGGGCGTATAAATTGGGAAAACTAAAAATCAGCAAGACACAGGCACCCCAAAGTTTAGGGCTGCTCTGTTGACAAGAACCTCCACTTCGTTACACCTTAAATATCCCAGGAAAGAGAAAAATGGATAAGGAAGTTGTGGTCCTTATGTACAATGGCATATCACTCAGCCATGAAATTAACGTCATAAGGCTAGTAGCAGCATGATGAGAGGATTTAGGTACGACGATTCTAAGTGAAATAAGTCACACAGAAAAAGACACTTATCATAAGATATCACTTAGAGAGGGAATGTAAAAACCGCTACACTTGAACTGAATTACAAAACAGAACAGCGTCACACGTTTACAAAACACACTATGGCTGCTTAACGGGAAAGGTGAGGTCGGGTGAGGTAGAAAACAAGGGTTTCAAATTAGCTCAGATACCGTTCCATAAACCCAATATGTAATAGACAAGACCTACTCCTTGCTCAGTGAACTGGACTCGACACCCCCTATTCACCGCCCAAGAATATACCTGACTAGGAAGAATCTTCAAAGCTATGTATTGATATCTCTCTGTAAATGAGTCAAGTGGGTGTAAAGCAGCATAAACAGAGCAGTGAAAAGCAGCTAAACCCCATTATAAAAATCAATTACTTTTAAAATCCCGTGAAACAAAGACAGTGAAAGAGAGAGAAATTCTTACAAAATTCGTTCAGGGGCTGTGATGCCACCTGGATTGACCATATCTAGACCCACAGCTGATTGAGACATAAGGGTGGACACTCTTGGGGCTGAGAGGTTTGGTGAGGTTGGGTGAGCAAACGCAGACCCTTTAAAGTAATACTGCGTGGTATCCATCCCATGGGTCCCAAATCTCCAGGTTCAAGGGCATCTTCCTACATCGAAAACATGCATGAGAAACCCAGAAGATGGTACACCGTGTGATCGGGAAAGGTTTCTAAAACGCACCTCATTTCTCATCTCCTTGTGCTCGGGTTCGCCATTCCAGCCGCGTTAGTAGCAATCTCCCTCCGTGGAGAATCAGCACCTTTAACCTCCTGTTCCGTACAGGTTGCAATTTGTCCTGAGGATGAACGGGAAGAGGGGGAACCAATGAGAGACTAGCTCTAGGTGTTGGGACAGGCACAGGTCACTCTATTTTCCCATCAGGAAGAAGAATTAACCACAGGCTCAGCCTGCCGCCCGGAACCAGAATAGGGCCTGAAGCAATCCTGCGCTTTTGCGGCCAGCTCCGAAGAAAGCGAGTTGAAAAATGGAGCTCAGGGGCACTGCAATTCACAAACCTGCAGAGTTAGAAATGATAACTCTCGTCCACAAATATATTGAGGGAAGGCAACGAAGAGGATTTGAAAGCAAGGCAGAATTGCAGGAAAGAGATTTCAGGAGGTAGATTTGAATCGCCTTTAAAGCACAGGAAAGGCGGCAAAACCTCGACCATGATGCCCTTGGCCAAAAAGGGCGTATGCGTTTTTTCCTGAATATATTCAGGAAAAAACGCATACGCCCTTTTTGGCCAACCAAGCAACCTGGAAAGGCAAATCAGCGCTACAAAGAAGTCTCGCTTCCCATCGGTCAAAAGGGCCATGCTGAATAAAGTGTCAAAACCAGAAATGCAGGACAGGCCATGGAGAAACGGAAGCCTTGCTACGCTGATGGGCGGGATGTAAATTGCCAACAGCCACTCTGGAGAAGTGTACGGTGTGTCCTGAAACCTCTAAAAAACTCAGCTTAGAGAGCATAGGGCACTTCCACTCATGGGTGTATAAATTGGGAAAAGTAAAAATCAGCAAGACACAGGCACCCCAAAGTTTAGGGCTGCTCTGTTGACAAGAACCTCCACTTCGTTACACCTTAAATATCCCAGGAAAGAAAAAAATGGATAAAGAAGTTGTGGTCCTTATGTACAATGGAATATCACTCAGCCAGGAAATCAACGTCATAAGGCTAGTAGCAGCATGATGAGTGGATTTAGGTACGACGATTCTAAGTGAAATAAGTCAACCAGAAAACGACACTTATCATAAGATATCACTTATAGAGGGAATGTAAAAACCGCTACACTTGAACTGAATTACAAAACAGAACAGAGACACACGTTTACAAAACACACTATGGCTGCTTAACGGGAAAGGTGAGGTCGGGTGAGGCAGAAAACAAGGGTTTCAAATTAGCTCAGATACCGTTCAATAAACCCAATATGTAATAGACAAGACCTACTCCTTGCTCAGTGAACTGGACGCAAAAACCCCCTATTCACCGCCCAAGAATATATCTGACTAGGAAGAATCTTCAAAGCTATGTATTGATATCTCTCTGTAAGTGAGTCAAGTGGGTGTAAAGCAGCATAAAAACAGCAGTGAAAAGCAGCTAAACCCCATTATAAAAATCAATTACTTTTAAAATCCCGTGAAACAAAGACAGTGAAAGAGAGAGAAATTCTTACAATATTCGTTCAGGGGCTGTGATGCCACCTGGATTGACCATCTCTAGACCCACAGCTGCTTGAGACATAAGGGTGGACACTCTTGTGGCTGAGAGGTTTGGTCAGGTTGGTTGAGGAAACGCAGGCCCTTTAAAGTAATACTGCGTGGTACCCATCCCATGGGTCCCAAATCTCCAAGTTCAAGGGCATCTTCCTATAACAAAAACATGCATGAGAAACCCAGAAGATGGTACACCGTGTGATCGGGAAAGGTTTCGAAAACGCACCTCATTTCTCATCTCCTTGTGCTCGGGTTGGCCATTACAGCCGCTTTACTAGCAATCTCCCTCCTTCGAGAATCAGCACCTTCAACCTCCTGTTCCGTACAGGTTGCAAATTGTCCTGAGGATGAACGGGAAGAGGGGGAACCAGTGAGAGACTAGCTCTAGGTGTTGGGACAGGCACAGGTCACTCTATTTTCCCATCAGGAAGAAGAATTAACCACAGGCTCAGCCTGCCGCCCGGAAGCAGAACAGGGCCTGAAGCAATCCTGTGCTTTTGCGGCCAGCTCCCAAAAAAACGAGTTGAAAAATCGAGCTCAGGGGCACTGCAATTCACAAACCTGCAGAGTTAGAAATGATAACTCTCGTCCACAAATATATTGAGGGAAGGCAACGAGGAGGATTTGAAAGCAAGGCAGAATTGCAGGAAACAGATTTCAGGAGGTAGAGTCGAATCGCCTTTAAAGCACAGGAAAAGCGGCAAAACCTCGACCATGATGCCCTTGGCCAAAAAGGGCGTATGCGTTTTTTCCTGAATATATTCAGGAAAAAACGCATACGCCCTTTTTGGCCAACCAAGCAACCTGGAAAGGCAAATCAGCGCTACAAAGAAGTCTCGCTTCCCATCGGTCAAAAGGGCCATGCTGAATAAAGTGTCAAAACCAGAAATGCAGGACAGGCCATGGAGAAACGGGAGCCTTACTACGCTGATGGGCGGGATGTAAATTGCCAACAGCCACTCTGGAGAAGTGTACGGTGTTTCCTGAAACATCTAAAGAACTCAGCATAGAGAGCATAAGGCACTTCCACTCATGGGCGTATAAATTGGGAAAACTAAAAATCAGCAAGACACAGGCACCCCAAAGTTTAGGGCTGCTCTGTTGACAAGAACCTCCACTTCGTTACACTTTAAATATCCCAGGAAAGAGAAAAATGGATAAGGAAGTTGTGGTCCTTATGTACAATGGCATATCACTCAGCCATGAAATTAACGTCATAAGGCTAGTAGCAGCATGATGAGAGGATTTAGGTACGACGATTCTAAGTGAAATAAGTCACACAGAAAAAGACACTTATCATAAGATATCACTTAGAGAGGGAATGTAAAAACCGCTACACTTGAACTGAATTACAAAACAGAACAGCGTCACACGTTTACAAAACACACTATGGCTGCTTAACGGGAAAGGTGAGGTCGGGTGAGGTAGAAAACAAGGGTTTCAAATTAGCTCAGATAACGTTCCATAAACCCAATATGTAATAGACAAGACCTACTCCTTGCTCAGTGAACTGGACTCGACACCCCCTATTCACCGCCCAAGAATATACCTGACTAGGAAGAATCTTCAAAGCTATGTATTGATATCTCTCTGTAAATGAGTCAAGTGGCTGTAAAGCAGCATAAACAGAGCAGTGAAAAGCAGCTAAACCCCATTATAAAAATCAATTACTTTTAAAATCCCGTGAAACAAAGACAGTGAAAGAGAGAGAAATTCTTACAAAATTCGTTCAGGGGCTGTGATGCCACCTGGATTGACCATCTCTAGACCCACAGCTGATTGAGACATAAGGGTGGACACTCTTGGGGCTGAGAGGTTTGGTGAGGTTGGGTGAGCAAACGCAGACCCTTTAAAGTAATACTGCGTGGTATCCATCCCATGGGTCCCAAATCTCCAGGTTCAAGGGCATCTTCCTACATCGAAAACATGCATGAGAAACCCAGAAGATGGTACACCGTGTGATCGGGAAAGGTTTCTAAAACGCACCTCATTTCTCATCTCCTTGTGCTCGGGTTCGCCATTCCAGCCGCGTTAGTAGCAATCTCCCTCCGTGGAGAATCAGCACCTTTAACCTCCTGTTCCGTACAGGTTGCAATTTGTCCTGAGGATGAACGGGAAGAGGGGGAACCAATGAGAGACTAGCTCTAGGTGTTGGGACAGGCACAGGTCACTCTATTTTCCCATCAGGAAGAAGAATTAACCACAGGCTCAGCCTGCCGCCTGGAACCAGAATAGGGCCTGAAGCAATCCTGCGCTTTTGCGGCCAGCTCCGAAGAAAGCGAGTTGAAAAATGGAGCTCAGGGGCACTGCAATTCACAAACCTGCAGAGTTAGAAATGATAACTCTCGTCCACAAATATATTGAGGGAAGGCAACGAGGAGGATTTGAAAGCAAGGCAGAATTGCAGGAAACAGATTTCAGGAGGTAGAGTCGAATCGCCTTTAAAGCACAGGAAAAGCGGCAAAACCTCGACCATGATGCCCTTGGCCAAAAAGGGCGTATGCGTTTTTTCCTGAATATATTCAGGAAAAAAAGCATACGCCCTTTTTGGCCAACAAAGCAACCTGGAAAGGCAAATCAGCGCTACAAAGAAGTCTCGCTTCCCATCGGTCAAAAGCGCCATGCTGAATAAAGTGTCAAAACCAGAAATGCAGGACAGGCCATGGAGAAATGGGAGCCTTACTACGCTGATGGGCGGGATGTAAATTGCCAACAGCCACTCTGGAGAAGTGTACGGTGTTTCCTGAAACATCTAAAAAACTCAGCATAGAGAGCATAAGGCACTTCCACTCATGGACGTATAAATTGGGAAAACTAAAAATCAGCAAGACACAGTCACCCCAAAGTTTAGGGCTGCTCTGTTGACAAGAACCTCCACTTCGTTACACCTTAAATATCCCAGGAAAGAGAAAAATGGATAAGGAAGTTGTGGTCCTTATGTACAATGGCATATCACTCAGCCATGAAATTAACGTCATAAGGCTAGTAGCAGCATGATGAGAGGATTTAGGTACGACGATTCTAAGTGAAATAAGTCACACAGAAAAACACACTTATCATAAGATATCACTTAGAGAGGGAATGTAAAAACCGCTACACTTGAACTGAATTACAAAACAGAACAGCGTCACACGTTTAGAAGACACACTATGGCTGCTTAACGGGAAAGGTGAGGTGGGTGATGCATAAAACAAGGGTTTCAAATTAGCTCAGATACCGTTCCATAAACCCAATATGTAATAGACAAGACCTACTCCTTGCTCAGTGAACTGGACTCAACACCCCCTGTTCACCGCCCAAGAATATATCTGACTAGTAAGAATCTTAAAACCAATGTATTGATATCCCTCTGTAAGTGAGTCAAGTGGGTGTAAAGCGGCATAAACACAGCAGTGAAAAGCAGCTAAACCCCATTACAAAAATCAATTACTTTTAAAAACCCGTGAAACAAAGACAGTGAAAGAGAGAGAAATTCTTACAAAATTCGTTCAGGGGCTGTGATGCCACCTGGATTGACCATCTCTAGACCCACAGCTGATTGAGACATAAGGGTGGACACTCTTGGGGCTGAGAGGTTTGGTGAGGTTGGGTGAGCAAACGCACACCCTTTAAAGTAATACTGCGTGGTATCCATCCCATGGGTCCAAAATCTCCAGGTTCAAGGGCATCTTCCTACATCGAAAACATGCATGAGAAACCCAGAAGATGGTACACCGTGTGATCGGGAAAGGTTTCTAAAACGCACCTCATTTCTCATCTCCTTGTGCTCGGGTTGGCCATTACAGCCGCTTTACTAGCAATCTCCCTCCTTCGAGAATCAGCACCTTCAACCTCCTGTTCCGTACAGGTTGCAATTTGTCCTGAGGATGAACGGGAAGAGGGGGAACCAGTGAGAGACTAGCTCTAGGTGTTGGGACAGGCACAGGTCACTCTATTTTCCCATCAGGAAGAAGAATTAACCACAGGCTCAGCCTGCCGCCTGGAAGCAGAACAGGGCCTGAAGCAATCCTGTGCTTTTGCGGCCAGCTCCCAAAAAAGCGAGTTGAAAAATCGAGCTCAGGGGCACTGCAATTCACAAACCTGCAGAGTTATAAATGATAACTCTCGTCCACAAATATATTGAGGGAAGGCAACGAGGAGGATTTGAAAGCAAGGCAGAATTGCAGGAAACAGATTTCAGGAGGTAGAGTCGAATCGCCTTTAAAGCACAGGAAAAGCGGCAAAACCTCGACCATGATGCCCTTGGCCAAAAAGGGCGTATGCGTTTTTTCCTGAATATATTCAGGAAAAAACGCATACGCCCTTTTTGGCCAACCAAGCAACCTGGAAAGGCAAATCAGCGCTACAAAGAAGTCTCGCTTCCCATCGGTCAAAAGGGCCATGCTGAATAAAGTGTCAAAACCAGAAATGCAGGACAGGCCATGGAGAAACGGGAGCCTTACTACGCTGATGGGCGGGATGTAAATTGCCAACAGCCACTCTGGAGAAGTGTACGGTGTTTCCTGAAACATCTAAAGAACTCAGCATAGAGAGCATAAGGCACTTCCACTCATGGGCGTATAAATTGGGAAAACTAAAAATCAGCAAGACACAGGCACCCCAAAGTTTAGGGCTGCTCTGTTGACAAGAACCTCCACTTCGTTACACCTTAAATATCCCAGGAAAGAGAAAAATGGATAAGGAAGTTGTGGTCCTTATGTACAATGGCATATCACTCAGCCATGAAATTAACGTCATAAGGCTAGTAGCAGCATGATGAGAGGATTTAGGTACGACGATTCTAAGTGAAATAAGTCACACAGAAAAAGACACTTATCATAAGATATCACTTAGAGAGGGAATGTAAAAACCGCTACACTTGAACTGAATTACAAAACAGAACAGCGTCACACGTTTACAAAACACACTATGGCTGCTTAACGGGAAAGGTGAGGTCGGGTGAGGTAGAAAACAAGGGTTTCAAATTAGCTCAGATACCGTTCCATAAACCCAATATGTAATAGACAAGAACTACTCCTTGCTCAGTGAACTGGACTCGACACCCCCTATTCACCGCCCAAGAATATACCTGACTAGGAAGAATCTTCAAAGCTATGTATTGATATCTCTCTGTAAATGAGTCAAGTGGGTGTAAAGCAGCATAAACAGAGCAGTGAAAAGCAGCTAAACCCCATTATAAAAATCAATTACTTTTAAAATCCCGTGAAACAAAGACAGTGAAAGAGAGAGAAATTCTTACAAAATTCGTTCAGGGGCTGTGATGCCACCTGGATTGACCATATCTAGACCCACAGCTGATTGAGACATAAGGGTGGACACTCTTGGGGCTGAGAGGTTTGGTGAGGTTGGGTGAGCAAACGCAGACCCTTTAAAGTAATACTGCGTGGTATCCATCCCATGGGTCCCAAATCTCCAGGTTCAAGGGCATCTTCCTACATCGAAAACATGCATGAGAAACCCAGAAGATGGTACACCGTGTGATAGGGAAAGGTTTCTAAAACGCACCTCATTTCTCATCTCCTTGTGCTCGGGTTCGCCATTCCAGCCGCGTTAGTAGCAATCTCCCTCCGTGGAGAATCAGCACCTTTAACCTCCTGTTCCGTACAGGTTGCAATTTGTCCTGAGGATGAACGGGAAGAGGGGGAACCAATGAGAGACTAGCTCTAGGTGTTGGGACAGGCACAGGTCACTCTATTTTCCCATCAGGAAGAAGAATTAACCACAGGCTCAGCCTGCCGCCCGGAACCAGAATAGGGCCTGAAGCAATCCTGCGCTTTTGCGGCCAGCTCCGAAGAAAGCGAGTTGAAAAATGGAGCTCAGGGGCACTGCAATTCACAAACCTGCAGAGTTAGAAATGATAACTCTCGTCCACAAATATATTGAGGGAAGGCAACGAAGAGGATTTGAAAGCAAGGCAGAATTGCAGGAAAGAGATTTCAGGAGGTAGATTTGAATCGCCTTTAAAGCACAGGAAAGGCGGCAAAACCTCGACCATGATGCCCTTGGCCAAAAAGGGCGTATGCGTTTTTTCCTGAATATATTCAGGAAAAAACGCATACGCCCTTTTTGGCCAACCAAGCAACCTGGAAAGGCAAATCAGCGCTACAAAGAAGTCTCGCTTCCCATCGGTCAAAAGGGCCATGCTGAATAAAGTGTCAAAACCAGAAATGCAGGACAGGCCATGGAGAAACGGAAGCCTTGCTACGCTGATGGGCGGGATGTAAATTGCCAACAGCCACTCTGGAGAAGTGTACGGTGTGTCCTGAAACCTCTAAAAAACTCAGCTTAGAGAGCATAGGGCACTTCCACTCATGGGTGTATAAATTGGGAAAAGTAAAAATCAGCAAGACACAGGCACCCCAAAGTTTAGGGCTGCTCTGTTGACAAGAACCTCCACTTCGTTACACCTTAAATATCCCAGGAAAGAAAAAAATGGATAAAGAAGTTGTGGTCCTTATGTACAATGGAATATCACTCAGCCAGGAAATCAACGTCATAAGGCTAGTAGCAGCATGATGAGTGGATTTAGGTACGACGATTCTAAGTGAAATAAGTCAACCAGAAAACGACACTTATCATAAGATATCACTTATAGAGGGAATGTAAAAACCGCTACACTTGAACTGAATTACAAAACAGAACAGAGACACACGTTTACAAAACACACTATGGCTGCTTAACGGGAAAGGTGAGGTCGGGTGAGGCAGAAAACAAGGGTTTCAAATTAGCTCAGATACCGTTCAATAAACCCAATATGTAATAGACAAGACCTACTCCTTGCTCAGTGAACTGGACGCAAAAACCCCCTATTCACCGCCCAAGAATATATCTGACTAGGAAGAATCTTCAAAGCTATGTATTGATATCTCTCTGTAAGTGAGTCAAGTGGGTGTAAAGCAGCATAAAAACAGCAGTGAAAAGCAGCTAAACCCCATTATAAAAATCAATTACTTTTAAAATCCCGTGAAACAAAGACAGTGAAAGAGAGAGAAATTCTTACAATATTCGTTCAGGGGCTGTGATGCCACCTGGATTGACCATCTCTAGACCCACAGCTGCTTGAGACATAAGGGTGGACACTCTTGTGGCTGAGAGGTTTGGTCAGGTTGGTTGAGGAAACGCAGGCCCTTTAAAGTAATACTGCGTGGTACCCATCCCATGGGTCCCAAATCTCCAAGTTCAAGGGCATCTTCCTATAACAAAAACATGCATGAGAAACCCAGAAGATGGTACACCGTGTGATCGGGAAAGGTTTCGAAAACGCACCTCATTTCTCATCTCCTTGTGCTCGGGTTGGCCATTACAGCCGCTTTACTAGCAATCTCCCTCCTTCGAGAATCAGCACCTTCAACCTCCTGTTCCGTACAGGTTGCAAATTGTCCTGAGGATGAACGGGAAGAGGGGGAACCAGTGAGAGACTAGCTCTAGGTGTTGGGACAGGCACAGGTCACTCTATTTTCCCATCAGGAAGAAGAATTAACCACAGGCTCAGCCTGCCGCCCGGAAGCAGAACAGGGCCTGAAGCAATCCTGTGCTTTTGCGGCCAGCTCCCAAAAAAACGAGTTGAAAAATCGAGCTCAGGGGCACTGCAATTCACAAACCTGCAGAGTTAGAAATGATAACTCTCGTCCACAAATATATTGAGGGAAGGCAACGAGGAGGATTTGAAAGCAAGGCAGAATTGCAGGAAACAGATTTCAGGAGGTAGAGTCGAATCGCCTTTAAAGCACAGGAAAAGCGGCAAAACCTCGACCATGATGCCCTTGGCCAAAAAGGGCGTATGCGTTTTTTCCTGAATATATTCAGGAAAAAACGCATACGCCCTTTTTGGCCAACCAAGCAACCTGGAAAGGCAAATCAGCGCTACAAAGAAGTCTCGCTTCCCATCGGTCAAAAGGGCCATGCTGAATAAAGTGTCAAAACCAGAAATGCAGGACAGGCCATGGAGAAACGGGAGCCTTACTACGCTGATGGGCGGGATGTAAATTGCCAACAGCCACTCTGGAGAAGTGTACGGTGTTTCCTGAAACATCTAAAGAACTCAGCATAGAGAGCATAAGGCACTTCCACTCATGGGCGTATAAATTGGGAAAACTAAAAATCAGCAAGACACAGGCACCCCAAAGTTTAGGGCTGCTCTGTTGACAAGAACCTCCACTTCGTTACACCTTAAATATCCCAGGAAAGAGAAAAATGGATAAGGAAGTTGTGGTCCTTATGTACAATGGCATATCACTCAGCCATGAAATTAACGTCATAAGGCTAGTAGCAGCATGATGAGAGGATTTAGGTACGACGATTCTAAGTGAAATAAGTCACACAGAAAAAGACACTTATCATAAGATATCACTTAGAGAGGGAATGTAAAAACCGCTACACTTGAACTGAATTACAAAACAGAACAGCGTCACACGTTTACAAAACACACTATGGCTGCTTAACGGGAAAGGTGAGGTCGGGTGAGGTAGAAAACAAGGGTTTCAAATTAGCTCAGATACCGTTCCATAAACCCAATATGTAATAGACAAGACCTACTCCTTGCTCAGTGAACTGGACTCGACACCCCCTATTCACCGCCCAAGAATATACCTGACTAGGAAGAATCTTCAAAGCTATGTATTGATATCTCTCTGTAAATGAGTCAAGTGGGTGTAAAGCAGCATAAACAGAGCAGTGAAAAGCAGCTAAACCCCATTATAAAAATCAATTACTTTTAAAATCCCGTGAAACAAAGACAGTGAAAGAGAGAGAAATTCTTACAAAATTCGTTCAGGGGCTGTGATGCCACCTGGATTGACCATCTCTAGACCCACAGCTGATTGAGACATAAGGGTGGACACTCTTGGGGCTGAGAGGTTTGGTGAGGTTGGGTGAGCAAACGCAGACCCTTTAAAGTAATACTGCGTGGTATCCATCCCATGGGTCCCAAATCTCCAGGTTCAAGGGCATCTTCCTACATCGAAAACATGCATGAGAAACCCAGAAGATGGTACACCGTGTGATCGGGAAAGGTTTCGAAAACGCACCTCATTTCTCATCTCCTTGTGCTCGGGTTGGCCATTACAGCCGCTTTACTAGCAATCTCCCTCCTTCGAGAATCAGCACCTTCAACCTCCTGTTCCGTACAGGTTGCAAATTGTCCTGAGGATGAACGGGAAGAGGGGGAACCAGTGAGAGACTAGCTCTAGGTGTTGGGACAGGCACAGGTCACTCTATTTTCCCATCAGGAAGAAGAATTAACCACAGGCTCAGCCTGCCGCCCGGAAGCAGAACAGGGCCTGAAGCAATCCTGTGCTTTTGCGGCCAGCTCCCAAAAAAACGAGTTGAAAAATCGAGCTCAGGGGCACTGCAATTCACAAACCTGCAGAGTTAGAAATGATAACTCTCGTCCACAAATATATTGAGGGAAGGCAACGAGGAGGATTTGAAAGCAAGGCAGAATTGCAGGAAACAGATTTCAGGAGGTAGAGTCGAATCGCCTTTAAAGCACAGGAAAAGCGGCAAAACCTCGACCATGATGCCCTTGGCCAAAAAGGGCGTATGCGTTTTTTCCTGAATATATTCAGGAAAAAACGCATACGCCCTTTTTGGCCAACCAAGCAACCTGGAAAGGCAAATCAGCGCTACAAAGAAGTCTCGCTTCCCATCGGTCAAAAGGGCCATGCTGAATAAAGTGTCAAAACCAGAAATGCAGGACAGGCCATGGAGAAACGGGAGCCTTACTACGCTGATGGGCGGGATGTAAATTGCCAACAGCCACTCTGGAGAAGTGTACGGTGTTTCCTGAAACATCTAAAGAACTCAGCATAGAGAGCATAAGGCACTTCCACTCATGGGCGTATAAATTGGGAAAACTAAAAATCAGCAAGACACAGGCACCCCAAAGTTTAGGGCTGCTCTGTTGACAAGAACCTCCACTTCGTTACACCTTAAATATCCCAGGAAAGAGAAAAATGGATAAGGAAGTTGTGGTCCTTATGTACAATGGCATATCACTCAGCCATGAAATTAACGTCATAAGGCTAGTAGCAGCATGATGAGAGGATTTAGGTACGACGATTCTAAGTGAAATAAGTCACACAGAAAAAGACACTTATCATAAGATATCACTTAGAGAGGGAATGTAAAAACCGCTACACTTGAACTGAATTACAAAACAGAACAGCGTCACACGTTTACAAAACACACTATGGCTGCTTAACGGGAAAGGTGAGGTCGGGTGAGGTAGAAAACAAGGGTTTCAAATTAGCTCAGATACCGTTCCATAAACCCAATATGTAATAGACAAGACCTACTCCTTGCTCAGTGAACTGGACTCGACACCCCCTATTCACCGCCCAAGAATATACCTGACTAGGAAGAATCTTCAAAGCTATGTATTGATATCTCTCTGTAAATGAGTCAAGTGGGTGTAAAGCAGCATAAACAGAGCAGTGAAAAGCAGCTAAACCCCATTATAAAAATCAATTACTTTTAAAATCCCGTGAAACAAAGACAGTGAAAGAGAGAGAAATTCTTACAAAATTCGTTCAGGGGCTGTGATGCCACCTGGATTGACCATCTCTAGACCCACAGCTGATTGAGACATAAGGGTGGACACTCTTGGGGCTGAGAGGTTTGGTGAGGTTGGGTGAGCAAACGCAGACCCTTTAAAGTAATACTGCGTGGTATCCATCCCATGGGTCCCAAATCTCCAGGTTCAAGGGCATCTTCCTACATCGAAAACATGCATGAGAAACCCAGAAGATGGTACACCGTGTGATCGGGAAAGGTTTCTAAAACGCACCTCATTTCTCATCTCCTTGTGCTCGGGTTCGCCATTCCAGCCGCGTTAGTAGCAATCTCCCTCCGTGGAGAATCAGCACCTTTAACCTCCTGTTCCGTACAGGTTGCAATTTGTCCTGAAGATGAACGGGAAGAGGGGGAACCAATGAGAGACTAGCTCTAGGTGTTGGGACAGGCACAGGTCACTCTATTTTCCCATCAGGAAGAAGAATTAACCACAGGCTCAGCCTGCCGCCCGGAACCAGAATAGGGCCTGAAGCAATCCTGCGCTTTTGCGGCCAGCTCCGAAGAAAGCGAGTTGAAAAATGGAGCTCAGGGGCACTGCAATTCACAAACCTGCAGAGTTAGAAATGATAACTCTCGTCCACAAATATATTGAGGGAAGGCAACGAGGAGGATTTGAAAGCAAGGCAGAATTGCAGGAAACAGATTTCAGGAGGTAGAGTCGAATCGCCTTTAAAGCACAGGAAAAGCGGCAAAACCTCGACCATGATGCCCTTGGCCAAAAAGGGCGTATGCGTTTTTTCCTGAATATATTCAGGAAAAAACGCATACGCCCTTTTTGGCCAACAAAGCAACCTGGAAAGGCAAATCAGCGCTACAAAGAAGTCTCGCTTCCCATCGGTCAAAAGCGCCATGCTGAATAAAGTGTCAAAACCAGAAATGCAGGACAGGCCATGGAGAAATGGGAGCCTTACTACGCTGATGGGCGGGATGTAAATTGCCAACAGCCACTCTGGAGAAGTGTACGGTGTTTCCTGAAACATCTAAAAAACTCAGCATAGAGAGCATAAGGCACTTCCACTCATGGGCGTATAAATTGGGAAAACTAAAAATCAGCAAGACACAGTCACCCCAAAGTTTAGGGCTGCTCTGTTGACAAGAACCTCCACTTCGTTACACCTTAAATATCCCAGGAAAGAGAAAAATGGATAAGGAAGTTGTGGTCCTTATGTACAATGGCATATCACTCAGCCATGAAATTAACGTCATAAGGCTAGTAGCAGCATGATGAGAGGATTTAGGTACGACGATTCTAAGTGAAATAAGTCACACAGAAAAACACACTTATCATAAGATATCACTTAGAGAGGGAATGTAAAAACCGCTACACTTGAACTGAATTACAAAACAGAACAGCGTCACACGTTTAGAAGACACACTATGGCTGCTTAACGGGAAAGGTGAGGTGGGTGATGCATAAAACAAGGGTTTCAAATTAGCTCAGATACCGTTCCATAAACCCAATATGTAATAGACAAGACCTACTCCTTGCTCAGTGAACTGGACTCAACACCCCCTGTTCACCGCCCAATAATATATCTGACTAGTAAGAATCTTAAAACCAATGTATTGATATCCCTCTGTAAGTGAGTCAAGTGGGTGTAAAGCGGCATAAACACAGCAGTGAAAAGCAGCTAAACCCCATTACAAAAATCAATTACTTTTAAAAACCCGTGAAACAAAGACAGTGAAAGAGAGAGAAATTCTTACAAAATTCGTTCAGGGGCTGTGATGCCACCTGGATTGACCATCTCTAGACCCACAGCTGATTGAGACATAAGGGTGGACACTCTTGTGGCTGAGAGGTTTGGTGAGGTTGGGTGAGCAAACGCACACCCTTTAAAGTAATACTGCGTGGTATCCATCCCATGGGTCCAAAATCTCCAGGTTCAAGGGCATCTTCCTACATCGAAAACATGCATGAGAAACCCAGAAGATGGTACACCGTGTGATCGGGAAAGGTTTCTAAAACGCACCTCATTTCTCATCTCCTTGTGCTCGGGTTGGCCATTACAGCCGCTTTACTAGCAATCTCCCTCCTTCGAGAATCAGCACCTTCAACCTCCTGTTCCGAACAGGTTGCAATTTGTCCTGAGGATGAACGGGAAGAGGGGGAACCAGTGAGAGACTAGCTCTAGGTGTTGGGACAGGCACAGGTCACTCTATTTTCCCATCAGGAAGAAGAATTAACCACAGACTCAGCCTGCCGCCCGGAACCAGAATAGGGCCTGAAGCAATCCTGCGCTTTTGCGGCCAGCTCCGAAGAAAGCGAGTTGAAAAATGGAGCTCAGGGGCACTGCAATTCACAAACCTGCAGAGTTATAAATGATAACTCTCGTCCACAAATATATTGAGGGAAGGCAACGAGGAGGATTTGAAAGCAAGGCAGAATTGCAGGAAACAGATTTCAGGAGGTAGAGTCGAATCGCCTTTAAAGCACAGGAAAAGCGGCAAAACCTCGACCATGATGCCCTTGGCCAAAAAGGGCGTATGCGTTTTTTCCTGAATATATTCAGGAAAAAACGCATACGCCCTTTTTGGCCAACCAAGCAACCTGGAAAGGCAAATCAGCGCTACAAAGAAGTCTCGCTTCCCATCGGTCAAAAGGGCCATGCTGAATAAAGTGTCAAAACCAGAAATGCAGGACAGGCCATGGAGAAACGGGAGCCTTACTACGCTGATGGGCGGGATGTAAATTGCCAACAGCCACTCTGGAGAAGTGTACGGTGTTTCCTGAAACATCTAAAGAACTCAGCATAGAGAGCATAAGGCACTTCCACTCATGGGCGTATAAATTGGGAAAACTTAAAATCAGCAAGACACAGGCACCCCAAAGTTTAGGGCTGCTCTGTTGACAAGAACCTCCACTTCGTTACACCTTAAATATCCCAGGAAAGAGAAAAATGGATAAGGAAGTTGTGGTCCTTATGTACAATGGCATATCACTCAGCCATGAAATTAACGTCATAAGGCTAGTAGCAGCATGATGAGAGGATTTAGGTACGACGATTCTAAGTGAAATAAGTCACACAGAAAAAGACACTTATCATAAGATATCACTTAGAGAGGGAATGTAAAAACCGCTACACTTGAACTGAATTACAAAACAGAACAGCGTCACACGTTTACAAAACACACTATGGCTGCTTAACGGGAAAGGTGAGGTCGGGTGAGGTAGAAAACAAGGGTTTCAAATTAGCTCAGATACCGTTCCATAAACCCAATATGTAATAGACAAGACCTACTCCTTGCTCAGTGAACTGGACTCGACACCCCCTATTCACCGCCCAAGAATATACCTGACTAGGAAGAATCTTCAAAGCTATGTATTGATATCTCTCTGTAAATGAGTCAAGTGGGTGTAAAGCAGCATAAACAGAGCAGTGAAAAGCAGCTAAACCCCATTATAAAAATCAATTACTTTTAAAATCCCGTGAAACAAAGACAGTGAAAGAGAGAGAAATTCTTACAAAATTCGTTCAGGGGCTGTGATGCCACCTGGATTGACCATCTCTAGACCCACAGCTGATTGAGACATAAGGGTGGACACTCTTGGGGCTGAGAGGTTTGGTGAGGTTGGGTGAGCAAACGCAGACCCTTTAAAGTAATACTGCGTGGTATCCATCCCATGGGTCCCAAATCTCCAGGTTCAAGGGCATCTTCCTACATCGAAAACATGCATGAGAAACCCAGAAGATGGTACACCGTGTGATCGGGAAAGGTTTCTAAAACGCACCTCATTTCTCATCTCCTTGTGCTCGGGTTCGCCATTCCAGCCGCGTTAGTAGCAATCTCCCTCCGTGGAGAATCAGCACCTTTAACCTCCTGTTCCGTACAGGTTGCAATTTGTCCTGAGGATGAACGGGAAGAGGGGGAACCAATGAGAGACTAGCTCTAGGTGTTGGGACAGGCACAGGTCACTCTATTTTCCCATCAGGAAGAAGAATTAACCACAGGCTCAGCCTGCCGCCCGGAACCAGAATAGGGCCTGAAGCAATCCTGCGCTTTTGCGGCCAGCTCCGAAGAAAGCGAGTTGAAAAATGGAGCTCAGGGGCACTGCAATTCACAAACCTGCAGAGTTAGAAATGATAACTCTCGTCCACAAATATATTGAGGGAAGGCAACGAAGAGGATTTGAAAGCAAGGCAGAATTGCAGGAAAGAGATTTCAGGAGGTAGATTTGAATCGCCTTTAAAGCACAGGAAAGGCGGCAAAACCTCGACCATGATGCCCTTGGCCAAAAAGGGCGTATGCGTTTTTTCCTGAATATATTCAGGAAAAAACGCATACGCCCTTTTTGGCCAACCAAGCAACCTGGAAAGGCAAATCAGCGCTACAAAGAAGTCTCGCTTCCCATCGGTCAAAAGGGCCATGCTGAATAAAGTGTCAAAACCAGAAATGCAGGACAGGCCATGGAGAAACGGGAGCCTTGCTACGCTGATGGGCGGGATGTAAATTGCCAACAGCCACTCTGGAGAAGTGTACGGTGTGTCCTGAAACCTCTAAAAAACTCAGCTTAGAGAGCATAGGGCACTTCCACTCATGGGTGTATAAATTGGGAAAAGTAAAAATCAGCAAGACACAGGCACCCCAAAGTTTAGGGCTGCTCTGTTGACAAGAACCTCCACTTCGTTACACCTTAAATATCCCAGGAAAGAAAAAAATGGATAAAGAAGTTGTGGTCCTTATGTACAATGGAATATCACTCAGCCAGGAAATCAACGTCATAAGGCTAGTAGCAGCATGATGAGTGGATTTAGGTACGACGATTCTAAGTGAAATAAGTCAACCAGAAAACGACACTTATCATGAGATATCACTTATAGAGGGAATGTAAAAACCGCTACACTTGAACTGAATTACAAAACAGAACAGAGACACACGTTTACAAAACACACTATGGCTGCTTAACGGGAAAGGTGAGGTCGGGTGAGGCAGAAAACAAGGGTTTCAAATTAGCTCAGATACCGTTCAATAAACCCAATATGTAATAGACAAGACCTACTCCTTGCTCAGTGAACTGGACGCAAAAACCCCCTATTCACCGCCCAAGAATATATCTGACTAGGAAGAATCTTCAAAGCTATGTATTGATATCTCTCTGTAAGTGAGTCAAGTGGGTGTAAAGCAGCATAAAAACAGCAGTGAAAAGCAGCTAAACCCCATTATAAAAATCAATTACTTTTAAAAACCCGTGAAACAAAGACAGTGAAAGAGAGAGAAATTCTTACAATATTCGTTCAGGGGCTGTGATGCCACCTGGATTGACCATCTCTAGACCCACAGCTGCTTGAGACATAAGGGTGGACACTCTTGTGGCTGAGAGGTTTGGTCAGGTTGGTTGAGGAAACGCAGGCCCTTTAAAGTAATACTGCGTGGTACCCATCCCATGGGTCCCAAATCTCCAAGTTCAAGGGCATCTTCCTATAACAAAAACATGCATGAGAAACCCAGAAGATGGTACACCGTGTGATCGGGAAAGGTTTCGAAAACGCACCTCATTTCTCATCTCCTTGTGCTCGGGTTGGCCATTACAGCCGCTTTACTAGCAATCTCCCTCCTTCGAGAATCAGCACCTTCAACCTCCTGTTCCGTACAGGTTGCAAATTGTCCTGAGGATGAACGGGAAGAGGGGGAACCAGTGAGAGACTAGCTCTAGGTGTTGGGACAGGCACAGGTCACTCTATTTTCCCATCAGGAAGAAGAATTAACCACAGGCTCAGCCTGCCGCCCGGAAGCAGAACAGGGCCTGAAGCAATCCTGTGCTTTTGCGGCCAGCAACCAAAAAAACGAGTTGAAAAATCGAGCTCAGGGGCACTGCAATTCACAAACCTGCAGAGTTAGAAATGATAACTCTCGTCCACAAATATATTGAGGGAAGGCAACGAGGAGGATTTGAAAGCAAGGCAGAATTGCAGGAAACAGATTTCAGGAGGTAGAGTCGAATCGCCTTTAAAGCACAGGAAAAGCGGCAAAACCTCGACCATGATGCCCTTGGCCAAAAAGGGCGTATGCGTTTTTTCCTGAATATATTCAGGAAAAAACGCATACGCCCTTTTTGGCCAACCAAGCAACCTGGAAAGGCAAATCAGCGCTACAAAGAAGTCTCGCTTCCCATCGGTCAAAAGGGCCATGCTGAATAAAGTGTCAAAACCAGAAATGCAGGACAGGCCATGGAGAAACGGGAGCCTTACTACGCTGATGGGCGGGATGTAAATTGCCAACAGCCACTCTGGAGAAGTGTACGGTGTTTCCTGAAACATCTAAAGAACTCAGCATAGAGAGCATAAGGCACTTCCACTCATGGGCGTATAAATTGGGAAAACTTAAAATCAGCAAGACACAGGCACCCCAAAGTTTAGGGCTGCTCTGTTGACAAGAACCTCCACTTCGTTACACCTTAAATATCCCAGGAAAGAGAAAAATGGATAAGGAAGTTGTGGTCCTTATGTACAATGGCATATCACTCAGCCATGAAATTAACGTCATAAGGCTAGTAGCAGCATGATGAGAGGATTTAGGTACGACGATTCTAAGTGAAATAAGTCACACAGAAAAAGACACTTATCATAAGATATCACTTAGAGAGGGAATGTAAAAACCGCTACACTTGAACTGAATTACAAAACAGAACAGCGTCACACGTTTACAAAACACACTATGGCTGCTTAACGGGAAAGGTGAGGTCGGGTGAGGTAGAAAACAAGGGTTTCAAATTAGCTCAGATACCGTTCCATAAACCCAATATGTAATAGACAAGACCTACTCCTTGCTCAGTGAACTGGACTCGACACCCCCTATTCACCGCCCAAGAATATACCTGACTAGGAAGAATCTTCAAAGCTATGTATTGATATCTCTCTGTAAATGAGTCAAGTGGGTGTAAAGCAGCATAAACAGAGCAGTGAAAAGCAGCTAAACCCCATTATAAAAATCAATTACTTTTAAAATCCCATGAAACAAAGACAGTGAAAGAGAGAGAAATTCTTACAAAATTCGTTCAGGGGCTGTGATGCCACCTGGATTGACCATCTCTAGACCCACAGCTGATTGAGACATAAGGGTGGACACTCTTGGGGCTGAGAGGTTTGGTGAGGTTGGGTGAGCAAACGCAGACCCTTTAAAGTAATACTGCGTGGTATCCATCCCATGGGTCCCAAATCTCCAGGTTCAAGGGCATCTTCCTACATCGAAAACATGCATGAGAAACCCAGAAGATGGTACACCGTGTGATCGGGAAAGGTTTCTAAAACGCACCTCATTTCTCATCTCCTTGTGCTCGGGTTCGCCATTCCAGCCGCGTTAGTAGCAATCTCCCTCCGTGGAGAATCAGCACCTTTAACCTCCTGTTCCGTACAGGTTGCAATTTGTCCTGAGGATGAACGGGAAGAGGGGGAACCAATGAGAGACTAGCTCTAGGTGTTGGGACAGGCACAGGTCACTCTATTTTCCCATCAGGAAGAAGAATTAACCACAGGCTCAGCCTGCCGCCCGGAACCAGAATAGGGCCTGAAGCAATCCTGCGCTTTTGCGGCCAGCTCCGAAGAAAGCGAGTTGAAAAATGGAGCTCAGGGGCACTGCAATTCACAAACCTGCAGAGTTAGAAATGATAACTCTCGTCCACAAATATATTGAGGGAAGGCAACGAAGAGGATTTGAAAGCAAGGCAGAATTGCAGGAAAGAGATTTCAGGAGGTAGATTTGAATCGCCTTTAAAGCACAGGAAAGGCGGCAAAACCTCGACCATGATGCCCTTGGCCAAAAAGGGCGTATGCGTTTTTTCCTGAATATATTCAGGAAAAAACGCATACGCCCTTTTTGGCCAACCAAGCAACCTGGAAAGGCAAATCAGCGCTACAAAGAAGTCTCGCTTCCCATCGGTCAAAAGGGCCATGCTGAATAAAGTGTCAAAACCAGAAATGCAGGACAGGCCATGGAGAAACGGGAGCCTTGCTACGCTGATGGGCGGGATGTAAATTGCCAACAGCCACTCTGGAGAAGTGTACGGTGTGTCCTGAAACCTCTAAAAAACTCAGCTTAGAGAGCATAGGGCACTTCCACTCATGGGTGTATAAATTGGGAAAAGTAAAAATCAGCAAGACACAGGCACCCCAAAGTTTAGGGCTGCTCTGTTGACAAGAACCTCCACTTCGTTACACCTTAAATATCCCAGGAAAGAAAAAAATGGATAAAGAAGTTGTGGTCCTTATGTACAATGGAATATCACTCAGCCAGGAAATCAACGTCATAAGGCTAGTAGCAGCATGATGAGTGGATTTAGGTACGACGATTCTAAGTGAAATAAGTCAACCAGAAAACGACACTTATCATGAGATATCACTTATAGAGGGAATGTAAAAACCGCTACACTTGAACTGAATTACAAAACCGAACAGAGACACACATTTACAAAACACACTATGGCTGCTTAACGGGAAAGGTGAGGTCGGGTGAGGCAGAAAACAAGGGTTTCAAATTAGCTCAGATACCGTTCAATAAACCCAATATGTAATAGACAAGACCTACTCCTTGCTCAGTGAACTGGACGCAAAAACCCCCTATTCACCGCCCAAGAATATATCTGACTAGGAAGAATCTTCAAAGCTATGTATTGATATCTCTCTGTAAGTGAGTCAAGTGGGTGTAAAGCAGCATAAAAACAGCAGTGAAAAGCAGCTAAACCCCATTATAAAAATCAATTACTTTTAAAAACCCGTGAAACAAAGACAGTGAAAGAGAGAGAAATTCTTACAATATTCGTTCAGGGGCTGTGATGCCACCTGGATTGACCATCTCTAGACCCACAGCTGCTTGAGACATAAGGGTGGACACTCTTGGGGCTGAGAGGTTTGGTCAGGTTGGTTGAGGAAACGCAGGCCCTTTAAAGTAATACTGCGTGGTACCCATCCCATGGGTCCCAAATCTCCAAGTTCAAGGGCATCTTCCTATAACAAAAACATGCATGAGAAACCCAGAAGATGGTACACCGTGTGATCGGGAAAGGTTTCGAAAACGCACCTCATTTCTCATCTCCTTGTGCTCGGGTTGGCCATTACAGCCGCTTTACTAGCAATCTCCCTCCTTCGAGAATCAGCACCTTCAACCTCCTGTTCCGTACAGGTTGCAAATTGTCCTGAGGATGAACGGGAAGAGGGGGAACCAGTGAGAGACTAGCTCTAGGTGTTGGGACAGGCACAGGTCACTCTATTTTCCCATCAGGAAGAAGAATTAACCACAGGCTCAGCCTGCCGCCCGGAAGCAGAACACGGCCTGAAGCAATCCTGTGCTTTTGCGGCCAGCAACCAAAAAAACGAGTTGAAAAATCGAGCTCAGGGGCACTGCAATTCACAAACCTGCAGAGTTAGAAATGATAACTCTCGTCCACAAATATATTGAGGGAAGGCAACGAGGAGGATTTGAAAGCAAGGCAGAATTGCAGGAAACAGATTTCAGGAGGTAGAGTCGAATCGCCTTTAAAGCACAGGAAAAGCGGCAAAACCTCGATCATGATGCCCTTGGCCAAAAAGGGCGTATGCGTTTTTTCCTGAATATATTCAGGAAAAAACGCATACGCCCTTTTTGGCCAACCAAGCAACCTGGAAAGGCAAATCAGCGCTACAAAGAAGTCTCGCTTCCCATCGGTCAAAAGGGCCATGCTGAATAAAGTGTCAAAACCAGAAATGCAGGACAGGCCATGGAGAAACGGGAGCCTTACTACGCTGATGGGCGGGATGTAAATTGCCAACAGCCACTCTGGAGAAGTGTACGGTGTTTCCTGAAACATCTAAAGAACTCAGCATAGAGAGCATAAGGCACTTCCACTCATGGGCGTATAAATTGGGAAAACTAAAAATCAGCAAGACACAGGCACCCCAAAGTTTAGGGCTGCTCTGTTGACAAGAACCTCCACTTCGTTACACCTTAAATATCCCAGGAAAGAGTAACATGGATAAGGAAGTTGTGGTCCTTATGTACAATGGCATATCACTCAGCCATGAAATTAACGTCATAAGGCTAGTAGCAGCATGATGAGAGGATTTAGGTACGACGATTCTAAGTGAAATAAGTCACACAGAAAAAGACACTTATCATAAGATATCACTTATAGAGGGAATGTAGAAACCGCTACACTTGAACTGAATTACAAAACAGAACAGCGTCACACGTTTAGAAGACACACTATGGCTGCTTAACGGGAAAGGTGAGGTCGGGTGAGGTAGAAAACAAGGGTTTCAAATTAGCTCAGATACCGTTCCATAAACCCAATATGTAATAGACAAGACCTACTCCTTGCTCAGTGAACTGGACTCGACACCCCCTATTCACCGCCCAAGAATATACCTGACTAGGAAGAATCTTCAAAGCTATGTATTGATATCTCTCTGTAAGTGAGTCAAGTGGGTGTAAAGCAGCATAAACAGAGCAGTGAAAAGCAGCTAAACCCCATTATAAAAATCAATTACTTTTAAAATCCCGTGAAACAAAGACAGTGAAAGAGAGAGAAATTCTTACAAAATTCGTTCAGGGGCTGTGATGCCACCTGGATTGACCATATCTAGACCCACAGCTGATTGAGACATAAGGGTGGACACTCTTGGGGCTGAGAGGTTTGGTGAGGTTGGGTGAGCAAACGCAGACCCTTTAAAGTAATACTGCGTGGTATCCATCCCATGGGTCCCAAATCTCCAGGTTCAAGGGCATCTTCCTACATCGAAAACATGCATGAGAAACCCAGAAGATGGTACACCGTGTGATCGGGAAAGGTTTCTAAAACGCACCTCATTTCTCATCTCCTTGTGCTCGGGTTCGCCATTCCAGCCGCGTTAGTAGCAATCTCCCTCCGTGGAGAATCAGCACCTTTAACCTCCTGTTCCGTACAGGTTGCAATTTGTCCTGAGGATGAACGGGAAGAGGGGGAACCAATGAGAAACTAGCTCTAGGTGTTGGGACAGGCACAGGTCACTCTATTTTCCCATCAGGAAGAAGAATTAACCACAGGCTCAGCCTGCCGCCCGGAACCAGAATAGGGCCTGAAGCAATCCTGCGCTTTTGCGGCCAGCTCCGAAGAAAGCGAGTTGAAAAATGGAGCTCAGGGGCACTGCAATTCACAAACCTGCAGAGTTAGAAATGATAACTCTCGTCCACAAATATATTGAGGGAAGGCAACGAGGAGGATTTGAAAGCAAGGCAGAATTGCAGGAAACAGATTTCAGGAGGTAGAGTCGAATCGCCTTTAAAGCACAGGAAAAGCGGCAAAACCTCGACCATGATGCCCTTGGCCAAAAAGGGCGTATGCGTTTTTTCCTGAATATATTCAGGAAAAAACGCATACGCCCTTTTTGGCCAACCAAGCAACCTGGAAAGGCAAATCAGCGCTACAAAGAAGTCTCGCTTCCCATCGGTCAAAAGGGCCATGCTGAATAAAGTGTCAAAACCAGAAATGCAGGACAGGCCATGGAGAAACGGGAGCCTTGCTACGCTGATGGGCGGGATGTACATTGCCAACAGCCACTCTGGAGAAGAGTACGGGGTGTCCTGAAACATCTAAAAAACTCAGCTTAGAGAGCATAGGGCACTTCCACTCATGGGCGTATAAATTGGGAAAACTAAAAATCAGCAAGACACAGGCACCCCAAAGTTTAGGGCTGCTCTGTTGACAAGAACCTCCACTTCGTTACACCTTAAATATCCCAGGAAAGAGAAAAATGGATAAGGAAGTTGTGGTCCTTATGTACAATGGCATATCACTCAGCCATGAAATCAACGTCATAAGGCTAGTAGCAGCATGATGAGAGGATTTAGGTACGACGAGTCTAAGTGAAATAAGTCACACAGAAAAAGACACTTATCATAAGATATCACTTATAGAGGGAATGTAGAAACCGCTACACTTGAACTGAATTACAAAACAGAACAGCGTCACACGTTTAGAAGACACACTATGGCTGCTTAACGGGAAAGGTGAAGTGGGGTGATGCATAAAACAAGGGTTTCAAATAGGCTCAGATACAGTTCCATACACCCAATATGTAATAGACAAGACCTACTCCTTGCTCAGTGAAGTGGACTAAACACCCCCTGTTCACCGCCCAAGAATATATCTGACTAGTAAGAATCTTAAAGCCAATGTATTGATATCCCTCTGTAAGTGAGTCAAGTGGGTGTAAAGCGGCATAAACACAGCAGTGAAAAGCAGCTAAACCCCATTATAAAAATCAATTACTTTTAAAAACCCGTGAAACAAAGACAGTGAAAGAGAGAGAAATTCTTACAAAATTCGTTCAGGGGCTGTGATGCCACCTGGATTGACCATCTCTAGACCCACAGCTGATTGAGACATAAGGGTGGACACTCTTGGGGCTGAGAGGTTTGGTGAGGTTGGGTGAGCAAACGCAGACCCTTTAAAGTAATACTGCGTGGTATCCATCCCATGGGTCCCAAATCTCCAGGTTCAAGGGCATCTTCCTACATCGAAAACATGCATGAGAAACCCAGAAGATGGTACACCGTGTGATCGGGAAAGGTTTCTACAACGCACCTCATTTCTCATCTCCTTGTGCTCGGGTTCGCCATTCCAGCCGCGTTAGTAGCAATCTCCCTCCGTGGAGAATCAGCACCTTTAACCTCCTGTTCCGTACAGGTTGCAATTTGTCCTGAGGATGAACGGGAAGAGGGGGAACCAATGAGAAACTAGCTCTAGGTGTTGGGACAGGCACAGGTCACTCTATTTTCCCATCAGGAAGAAGAATTAACCACAGGCTCAGCCTGCCGCCCGGAACCAGAATAGGGCCTGAAGCAATCCTGCGCTTTTGCGGCCAGCTCCGAAGAAAGCGAGTTGAAAAATGGAGCTCAGGGGCACTGCAATTCACAAACCTGCAGAGTTAGAAATGATAACTCTCGTCCACAAATATATTGAGGGAAGGCAACGAGGAGGATTTGAAAGCAAGGCAGAATTGCAGGAAACAGATTTCAGGAGGTAGAGTCGAATCGCCTTTAAAGCACAGGAAAAGCGGCAAAACCTCGACCATGATGCCCTTGGCCAAAAAGGGCGTATGCGTTTTTTCCTGAATATATTCAGGAAAAAACGCATACGCCCTTTTTGGCCAACCAAGCAACCTGGAAAGGCAAATCAGCGCTACAAAGAAGTCTCGCTTCCCATCGGTCAAAAGGGCCATGCTGAATAAAGTGTCAAAACCAGAAATGCAGGACAGGCCATGGAGAAACGGGAGCCTTGCTACGCTGATGGGCGTGATGTAAATTGCCAACAGCCACTCTGGAGAAGTGTACGGTGTGTCCTGAAACCTCTAAAAAACTCAGCTTAGAGAGCATAGGGCACTTCCACTCATGGGTGTATAAATTGGGAAAAGTAAAAATCAGCAAGACACAGGCACCCCAAAGTTTAGGGCTGCTCTGTTGACAAGAACCTCCACTTCGTTACACCTTAAATATCCCAGGAAAGAAAAAAATGGATAAAGAAGTTGTGGTCCTTATGTACAATGGAATATCACTCAGCCAGGAAATCAACGTCATAAGGCTAGTAGCAGCATGATGAGTGGATTTAGGTACGACGATTCTAAGTGAAATAAGTCAACCAGAAAACGACACTTATCATAAGATATCACTTATAGAGGGAATGTAAAAACCGCTACACTTGAACTGAATTACAAAACCGAACAGAGACACACGTTTACAAAACACACTATGGCTGCTTAACGGGAAAGGTGAGGTCGGGTGAGGCAGAAAACAAGGGTTTCAAATTAGCTCAGATACCGTTCAATAAACCCAATATGTAATAGACAAGACCTACTCCTTGCTCAGTGAACTGGACGCAAAAACCCCCTATTCACCGCCCAAGAATATATCTGACTAGGAAGAATCTTCAAAGCTATGTATTGATATCTCTCTGTAAGTGAGTCAAGTGGGTGTAAAGCAGCATAAAAACAGCAGAGAAAAGCAGCTAAACCCCATTATAAAAATCAATTACTTTTAAAAACCCGTGAAACAAAGACAGTGAAAGAGAGAGAAATTCTTACAATATTCGTTCAGGGGCTGTGATGCCACCTGGATTGACCATCTCTAGACCCACAGCTGATTGAGACATAAGGGTGGACACTCTTGGGGCTGAGAGGTTTGGTCAGGTTGGTTGAGGAAACGCAGGCCCTTTAAAGTAATACTGCGTGGTACCCATCCCATGGGTCCCAAATCTCCAAGTTCAAGGGCATCTTCCTATAACAAAAACATGCATGAGAAACCCAGAAGATGGTACACCGTGTGATCGGGAAAGGTTTCGAAAACGCACCTCATTTCTCATCTCCTTGTGCTCGGGTTGGCCATTACAGCCGCTTTACTAGCAATCTCCCTCCTTCGAGAATCAGCACCTTCAACCTCCTGTTCCGTACAGGTTGCAAATTGTCCTGAGGATGAACGGGAAGAGGGGGAACCAGTGAGAGACTAGCTCTAGGTGTTGGGACAGGCACAGGTCACTCTATTTTCCCATCAGGAAGAAGAATTAACCACAGGCTCAGCCTGCCGCCCAGAAGCAGAACAGGGCCTGAAGCAATCCTGTGCTTTTGCGGCCAGCTCCCAAAAAAACGAGTTGAAAAATCGAGCTCAGGGGCACTGCAATTCACAAACCTGCAGAGTTATAAATGATAACTCTCGTCCACAAATATATTGAGGGAAGGCAACGAGGAGGATTTGAAAGCAAGGCAGAATTGCAGGAAACAGATTTCAGGAGGTAGAGTCGAATCGCCTTTAAAGCACAGGAAAAGCGGCAAAACCTCGACCATGATGCCCTTGGCCAAAAAGGGCGTATGCGTTTTTTCCTGAATATATTCAGGAAAAAACGCATACGCCCTTTTTGGCCAACCAAGCAACCTGGAAAGGCAAATCAGCGCTACAAAGAAGTCTCGCTTCCCATCGGTCAAAAGGGCCATACTGAATAAAGTGTCAAAACCAGAAATGCAGGACAGGCCATGGAGAAACGGGAGCCTTACTACGCTGATGGGCGGGATGTAAATTGCTAACAGCCACTCTGGAGAACTGTACGGTGTTTCCTGAAACATCTAAAGAACTCAGCATAGACAGCATAAGGCACTTCCACTCATGGGCGTATAAATTGGGAAAACTAAAAATCAGCAAGACACAGGCACCCCAAAGATTAGGGCTGCTCTGTTGACAAGAACCTCCACTTCGTTACACCTTAAATATCCCAGGAAAGAGAAAAATGGATAAGGAAGTTGGGGTCCTTATGTACAATGGCATATCACTCAGCCATGAAATTAATGTCATAAGGCTAGTAGCAGCATGATGAGAGGATTTAGGTACGACGATTCTAAGTGAAATAAGTCACACAGAAAAAGACACTTATCATAAGATATCACTTAGAGAGGGAATGTAAAAACCGCTACACTTGAACGGAATTACAAAACAGAACAGCGTCACACGTTTACAAAACACACTATGGCTGCTTAACGGGAAAGGTGAGGTCGGGTGAGGTAGAAAACAAGGGTTTCAAATTAGCTCAGATACCGTTCCATAAACCCAATATGTAATAGACAAGACCTACTCCTTGCTCAGTGAACTGGACTCGACACCCCCTATTCACCGCCCAAGAATATACCTGACTAGGAAGAATCTTCAAAGCTATGTATTGATATCTCTCTGTAAATGAGTCAAGTGGGTGTAAAGCAGCATAAACAGAGCAGTGAAAAGCAGCTAAACCCCATTATAAAAATCAATTACTTTTAAAATCCCGTGAAACAAAGACAGTGAAAGAGAGAGAAATTCTTACAAAATTCGTTCAGGGGCTGTGATGCCACCTGGATTGACCATATCTAGACCCACAGCTGATTGAGACATAAGGGTGGACACTCTTGGGGCTGAGAGGTTTGGTGAGGTTGGGTGAGCAAACGCAGACCCTTTAAAGTAATACTGCGTGGTATCCATCCCATGGGTCCCAAATCTCCAGGTTCAAGGGCATCTTCCTACATCGAAAACATGCATGAGAAACCCAGAAGATGGTACACCGTGTGATCGGGAAAGGTTTCTACAACGCACCTCATTTCTCATCTCCTTGTGCTCGGGTTCGCCATTCCAGCCGCGTTAGTAGCAATCTCCCTCCGTGGAGAATCAGCACCTTTAACCTCCTGTTCCGTACAGGTTGCAATTTGTCCTGAGGATGAACGGGAAATGGGGGAACCAATGAGAAACTAGCTCTAGGTGTTGGGACAGGCACAGGTCACTCTATTTTCCCATCAGGAAGAAGAATTAACCACAGGCTCAGCCTGCCGCCCGGAACCAGAATAGGGCCTGAAGCAATCCTGCGCTTTTGCGGCCAGCTCCGAAGAAAGCGAGTTGAAAAATGGAGCTCAGGGGCACTGCAATTCACAAACCTGCAGAGTTAGAAATGATAACTCTCGTCCACAAATATATTGAGGGAAGGCAACGAGGAGGATTTGAAAGCAAGGCAGAATTGCAGGAAACAGATTTCAGGAGGTAGAGTCGAATCGCCTTTAAAGCACAGGAAAAGCGGCAAAACCTCGACCATGATGCCCTTGGCCAAAAAGGGCGTATGCGTTTTTTCCTGAATATATTCAGGAAAAAACGCATACGCCCTTTTTGGCCAACCAAGCAACCTGGAAAGGCAAATCAGCGCTACAAAGAAATCTCGCTTCCCATCGGTCAAAAGGGCCATGCTGAATAAAGTGTCAAAACCAGAAATGCAGGACAGGCCATGGAGAAACGGGAGCCTTGCTACGCTGATGGGCGGGATGTACATTGCCAACAGCCACTCTGGAGAAGAGTACGGGGTGTCCTGAAACATCTAAAAAACTCAGCTTAGAGAGCATAGGGCACTTCCACTCATGGGCGTATAAATTGGGAAAACTAAAAATCAGCAAGACACAGGCACCCCAAAGTTTAGGGCTGCTCTGTTGACAAGAACCTCCACTTCGTTACACCTTAAATATCCCAGGAAAGAGAAAAATGGATAAGGAAGTTGTGGTCCTTATGTACAATGGCATATCACTCAGCCATGAAATCAACGTCATAAGGCTAGTAGCAGCATGATGAGAGGATTTAGGTACGACGAGTCTAAGTGAAATAAGTCACACAGAAAAAGACACTTATCATAAGATATCACTTATAGAGGGAATGTAAAAACCGCTACACTTGAACTGAATTACAAAACAGAACAGCGTCACACGTTTAGAAGACACACTATGGCTGCTTAACGGGAAAGGTGAAGTGGGGTGATGCATAAAACAAGGGTTTCAAATAGGCTCAGATACCGTTCCATACACCCAATATGTAATAGACAAGACCTACTCCTTGCTCAGTGAAGTGGACTAAACACCCCCTGTTCACCGCCCAAGAATGTATCTGACTAGTAAGAATCTTAAAACCAATGTATTGATATCCCTCTGTAAGTGAGTCAAGTGGGTGTAAAGCGGCATAAACACAGCAGTGAAAAGCAGCTAAACCCCATTATAAAAATCAATTACTTTTAAAAAGCCGTGAAACAAAGACAGTGAAAGAGAGAGAAATTCTTACAAAATTCGTTCAGGGACTGTGATGCCACCTGGATTGACCATCTCTAGACCCACAGCTGATTGAGACATAAGGGTGGACACTCTTGGGGCTGAGAGGTTTGGTGAGGTTGGGTGAGCAAACGCAGACCCTTTAAAGTAATACTGCGTGGTATCCATCCCATGGGTCCAAAATCTCCAGGTTCAAGGGCATCTTCCTACATCGAAAACATGCATGAGAAACCCAGAAGATGGTACACCGTGTGATCGGGAAAGGTTTCTAAAACGCACCTCATTTCTCATCTCCTTGTGCTCGGGTTCGCCATTCCAGCCGCGTTAGTAGCAATCTCCCTCCGTGGAGAATCAGCACCTTTAACCTCCTGTTCCGTACAGGTTGCAATTTGTCCTGAGGATGAACGGGAAGAGGGGGAACCAGTGAGAGACTAGGTCTAGGTGTTGGGACAGGCACAGGTCACTCTATTTTCCCATCAGGAAGAAGAATTAACCACAGGCTCAGCCTGCCGCCCGGAACTAGAATAGGGCCTGAAGCAATCCTACGCTTTTGTGGCCAGCTCCCAAGAAAACGAGTTGAAAAATGGAGCTCAGGGGCACTGCAATTCACAAACCTGCAGAGTTAGAAATGATAACTCTCGTCCACAAATATATTGAGGAAAGGCAACGAAGAGGATTTGAAAGCAAGGCAGAATTGCAGGAAACAGATTTCAGGAGGTATATTCGAATCGCCTTTAAAGCACAGGAAAAGCGGCAAAACCTCGACCATGATGCCCTTGGCCAAAAAGGGCGTCTGCGTTTTTTCTGAATATATTCAGAAAAAACGCAGACGCCCTTTTTGGCCTACCAAGCAACCTGGAAAGGCAAATCAGCGCTACAAAGAAGTCTCGCTTCCCTTCGGTCAAAACGGCCGTGCTGAATAAAGTGTCAAAACCAGAAATGCAGGACAGGCCATGGAGAAACGGGAGCCTTGCTACGCTGATGGGCGGGATGTAAATTGCCAACAGCCACTCTGGAGAAGTGTACGGTGTTTCCTGAAACATCTAAAAAACTCAGCATAGGGAGCATAAGGCACTTCCACTCATGGGCGTATAAATTGGGAAAACTAAAAATCAGCAAGACACAGGCACCCCAAAGTTTAGGGCTGCTCTGTTGACAAGAACCTCCACTTCGTTACACCTTAAATATCCCAGGAAAGAGAAAAATGGATAAGGAAGTTGTGGTCCTTATGTACAATGGCATATCACTCAGCCATGAAATTAACGTCATAAGGCTAGTAGCAGCATGATGAGAGGATTTAGGTACGACGATTCTAAGTGAAATAAGTCACACAGAAAAAGACACTTATCATAAGATATCACTTAGAGAGGGAATGTAAAAACCGCTACACTTGAACTGAATTACAAAACAGAACAGCGTCACACGTTTACAAAACACACTATGGCTGCTTAACCGGAAAGGTGAGGTCAGGTGAGGTAGAAAACAAGGGTTTCAAATTAGCTCAGATACCGTTCCATAAACCCAATATGTAATAGACAAGACCTACTCCTTGCTCAGTGAACTGGACTCGACACCCCCTATTCACCGCCCAAGAATATACCTGACTAGGAAGAATCTTCAAAGCTATGTATTGATATCTCTCTGTAAATGAGTCAAGTGGGTGTAAAGCAGCATAAACAGAGCAGTGAAAAGCAGCTAAACCCCATTATAAAAATCAATTACTTTTAAAATCCCGTGAAACAAAGACAGTGAAAGAGAGAGAAATTCTTACAAAATTCGTTCAGGGGCTGTGATGCCACCTGGATTGACCATATCTAGACCCACAGCTGATTGAGACATAAGGGTGGACACTCTTGGGGCTGAGAGGTTTGGTGAGGTTGGGTGAGCAAACGCACACCCTTTAAAGTAATACTGCGTGGTACCCATCCCATGGGTCCCAAATCTCCAGGTTCAAGGGCATCTTCCTACATCGAAAACATGCATGAGAAACCCAGAAGATGGTACACCGTGTGATCGGGAAAGGTTTCTAAAACGCACCTCATTTCTCATCTCCTTGTGCTCGGGTTCGCCATTCCAGCCGCGTTAGTAGCAATCTCCCTCCGTGGAGAATCAGCACCTTTAACCTCCTGTTCCGTACAGGGTGCAATTTGTCCTGAGGATGAACGGGAAGAGGGGGAACCAATGAGAGACTAGCTCTAGGTGTTGGGACAGGCACAGGTCACTCTATTTTCCCATCAGGAAGAAGAATTAACCACAGGCTCAGCCTGCCGCCCGGAACCAGAATAGGGACTGAAGCAATCCTGCGCTTTTGCGGCCAGCTCCGAAGAAAGCGAGTTGAAAAGTGGAGCTCAGGGGCACTGCAATTCACAAACCTGCAGAGTTAGAAATGATAACTCTCGTCCACAAATATATTGAGGGAAGGCAACGAAGAGGATTTGAAAGCAAGGCAGAATTGCAGGAAACAGATTTCAGGAGGTAGATTTGAATCGCCTTTAAAGCACAGGAAAGGCGGCAAAACCTCGACCATGATGCCCTTGGCCAAAAAGGGCGTATGCGTTTTTTCCTGAATATATTCAGGAAAAAACGCATACGCCCTTTTTGGCCAACCAAGCAACCTGGAAAGGCAAATCAGCGCTACAAAGAAGTCTCGCTTCCCATCGGTCAAAAGGGCCATGCTGAATAAAGTGTCAAAACCAGAAATGCAGGACAGGCCATGGAGAAACGGGAGCCTTGCTACGCTGATGGGCGTGATGTAAATTGCCAACAGCCACTCTGGAGAAGTGTACGGTGTGTCCTGAAACCTCTAAAAAACTCAGCTTAGAGAGCATAGGGCACTTCCACTCATGGGTGTATAAATTGGGAAAAGTAAAAATCAGCAAGACACAGGCACCCCAAAGTTTAGGGCTGCTCTGTTGACAAGAACCTCCACTTCGTTACACCTTAAATATCCCAGGAAAGAAAAAAATGGATAAAGAAGTTGTGGTCCTTATGTACAATGGAATATCACTCAGCCAGGAAATCAACGTCATAAGGCTAGTAGCAGCATGATGAGTGGATTTAGGTACGACGATTCTAAGTGAAATAAGTCAACCAGAAAACGACACTTATCATAAGATATCACTTATAGAGGGAATGTAAAAACCGCTACACTTGAACTGAATTACAAAACAGAACAGAGACACACGTTTACAAAACACACTATGGCTGCTTAACGGGAAAGGTGAGGTCGGGTGAGGCAGAAAACAAGGGTTTCAAATTAGCTCAGATACCGTTCAATAAACCCAATATGTAATAGACAAGACCTACTCCTTGCTCAGTGAACTGGACGCAAAAACCCCCTATTCACCGCCCAAGAATATATCTGACTAGGAAGAATCTTCAAAGCTATGTATTGATATCTCTCTGTAAGTGAGTCAAGTGGGTGTAAAGCAGCATAAAAACAGCAGTGAAAAGCAGCTAAACCCCATTATAAAAATCAATTACTTTTAAAAACCCGTGAAACAAAGACAGTGAAAGAGAGAGAAATTCTTACAATATTCGTTCAGGGGCTGTGATGCCACCTGGATTGACCATCTCTAGACCCACAGCTGATTGAGACATAAGGGTGGACACTCTTGTGGCTGAGAGGTTTGGTCAGGTTGGTTGAGGAAACGCAGGCCCTTTAAAGTAATACTGCGTGGTACCCATCCCATGGGTCCCAAATCTCCAAGTTCAAGGGCATCTTCCTATAACAAAAACATGCATGAGAAACCCAGAAGATGGTACACCGTGTGATCGGGAAAGGTTTCGAAAACGCACCTCATTTCTCATCTCCTTGTGCTCGGGTTGGCCATTACAGCCGCTTTACTAGCAATCTCCCTCCTTCGAGAATCAGCACCTTCAACCTCCTGTTCCGTACAGGTTGCAAATTGTCCTGAGGATGAACGGGAAGAGGGGGAACCAGTGAGAGACTAGCTCTAGGTGTTGGGACAGGCACAGGTCACTCTATTTTCCCATCAGGAAGAAGAATTAACCACAGGCTCAGCCTGCCGCCCGGAAGCAGAACAGGGCCTGAAGCAATCCTGTGCTTTTGCGGCCAGTTCCCAAAACAACGAGTTGAAAAATCGAGCTCAGGGGCACTGCAATTCACAAACCTGCAGAGTTAGAAATGATAACTCTCGTCCACAAATATATTGAGGGAAGGCAACGAGGAGGATTTGAAAGCAAGGCAGAATTGCAGGAAACAGATTTCAGGAGGTAGAGTCGAATCGCCTTTAAAGCACAGGAAAAGCGGCAAAACCTCGACCATGATGCCCTTGGCCAAAAAGGGCGTATGCGTTTTTTCGTGAATATATTCAGGAAAAAACGCATACGCCCTTTTTGGCCAACCAAGCAACCTGGAAAGGCAAATCAGCGCTACAAAGAAGTCTCGCTTCCCATCGGTCAAAAGGGCCATGCTGAATAAAGTGTCAAAACCAGAAATGCAGGACAGGCCATGGAGAAACGGGAGCCTTACTACGCTGATGGGCGGGATGTAAATTGCCAACAGCCACTCTGGAGAAGTGTACGGTGTTTCCTGAAACATCTAAAGAACTCAGCTTAGAGAGCATAAGGCACTTCCACTCATGGGCGTATAAATTGGGAAAACTAAAAATCAGCAAGACACAGGCACCCCAAAGTTTAGGGCTGCTCTGTTGACAAGAACCTCCACTTCGTTACACCTTAAATATCCCAGGAAAGAGAAAAATGGATAAGGAAGTTGTGGTCCTTATGTACAATGGCATATCACTCAGCCATGAAATTAACGTCATAAGGCTAGTAGCAGCATGATGAGAGGATTTAGGTACGACGATTCTAAGTGAAATAAGTCACACAGAAAAAGACACTTATCATAAGATATCACTTAGAGAGGGAATGTAAAAACCGCTACACTTGAACTGAATTACAAAACAGAACAGCGTCACACGTTTACAAAACACACTATGGCTGCTTAACGGGAAAGGTGAGGTCGGGTGAGGTAGAAAACAAGGGTTTCAAATGAGCTCAGATACCGTTCCATAAACCCAATATGTAATAGACAAGACCTACTCCTTGCTCAGTGAACTGGACTCGACACCCCCTGTTCACCGCCCAAGAATATACCTGACTAGGAAGAATCTTCAAAGCTATGTATTGATATCTCTCTGTAAATGAGTCAAGTGGGTGTAAAGCAGCATAAACAGAGCAGTGAAAAGCAGCTACACCCCATTATAAAAATCAATTACTTTTAAAATCCCGTGAAACAAAGACAGTGAAAGAGAGAGAAATTCTTACAAAATTCGTTCAGGGGCTGTGATGACACCTTTATTGACCATCTCTAGACCCACAGCTGATTGAGACATAAGGGTGGACACTCGTGGGGCTGAGAGATTTGGTGAGGTTGGGTGAGCAAACGCAGACCCTTTAAAGTAATACTGCGTGGTACCCATCCCATGGGTCCCAAATCTCCAAGTTCAAGGGCATCTTCCTATATCAAAAACATGCATGAGAAACCCAGAAGACGGTACACCGTGCGATCGGGAAAGGTTTCTAAAACGCACCTCATTTCTCATCTCCTTGTGCTCTGGTTCGCCATTCCAACCGAGTTAGTAGCAATCTCCCTCCATGGAGAATCAGCACCTTCAACCTCCTGTTCCGTACAGGTTGCAATTTGTCCTGAGGATGAACGGGAAGAGGGGGAACCAGTGAGAGACTAGCTCTAGGTGTTGGGACAGGCACAGGTCACTCTATTTTCCCATCAGGAAGAAGAATTAACCACAGGCTCAGCCTGCCGCCCGGAAGCAGAACAGGGCCTGAAGCAATCCTGCGCTTTTGCGGCCAGCTCCCAAAAAAGCGAGTTGAAAAATCGAGCTCAGGGGCACTGCATTTCACAAACCTGCAGAGTTATAAATGATAACTCTCGTCCACAAATATATTGAGGGAAGGCAACGAGGAGGATTTGAAAGCAAGGCAGAATTGCAGGAAACAGATTTCAGGAGGTAGAGTCGAATCGCCTTTAAAGCACAGGAAAAGCGGCAAAACCTCGACCATGATGCCCTTGGCCAAAAAGGGCGTATGCGTTTTTTCCTGAATATATTCAGGAAAAAACGCATACGCCCTTTTTGGCCAACCAAGCAACCTGGAAAGGCAAATCAGCGCTACAAAGAAGTCTCGCTTCCCATCGGTCAAAAGGGCCATGCTGAATAAAGTGTCAAAACCAGAAATGCAGGACAGGCCATGGAGAAACGGGAGCCTTGCTACGCTGATGGGCGGGATGTAAATTGCCAACAGCCACGCTGGAGAAGTGTACGGTGTGTCCTGAAACCTCTAAAAAACTCAGCTTAGAGAGCATAGGGCACTTCCACTCATTGGCATATAAATTGGGAAAACTAAAAATCAGCAAGACACAGGCACCCCAAAGTTCAGGGCTGCTCTGTTGACAAGAACCTCCACTTCGTTACACCTTAAATATCCCAGGAAAGAGAAAAATGGATAAAGAAGTTGTGGTCCTTATGTACAATGGAATATCACTCAGCCATGAAATCAACGTCATAAGGCTAGTAGCAGCATGATGAGTGGATTTAGGTACGACGATTCTAAGTGAAATAATTCAACCAGAAAACGACACTTATCATAAGATATCACTTACAGAGGGAATGTAAAAACCGCTACACTTGAACTGAATTACAAAACAGAACAGAGACACACGTTTACAAAACACACTATGGCTGCTTAACGGGAAAGGTGAGGTCGGGTGAGGCAGAAAACAAGGGTTTCAAATTAGCTCAGATACCGTTCAATAAACCCAATATGTAAAAGACAAGACCTACTCCTTGCTCAGTGAACTGGACTCGACACCCCCTATTCACCGCCCAAGAATATATCTGACTAGGAAGAATCTTCAAAGCTATGTATTGATATCTCTCTGTAAATGAGTCAAGTGGGTGTAAAGCAGCATAAACAGAGCAGTGAAAAGCACCTAAACCCCATTATAAAAATCAATTACTTTTAAAATCCCGTGAAACAAAGACAGTGAAAGAGAGAGAAATTCTTACAAAATTCGTTCAGGGGCTGTGATGCCACCTTTATTGACCATCTCTAGACCCACAGCTGATTGAGATATAAGGGTGGACACTCGTGGGGCTGAGAGGTTTGGTGAGGTTGGGTGAGCAAACGCAGACCCTTTAAAGTAATACTGCGTGGTATCCATCCCATGGGTCCAAAATCTCCAGGTTCAAGGGCATCTTCCTACATCGAAAACATGCATGAGAAACCCAGAAGATGGTACACCGTGTGATCGGGAAAGGTTTCTAAAACGCACCTCATTTCTCATCTCCTTGTGCTCGGGTTTGCCATTACAGCCGCTTTACTAGCAATCTCCGTCCTTCGAGAATCAGCACCTTTAACCTCCTGTTCCGTACAGGTTGCAATTTGTCCTGAGGATGAACGGGAAGAGGGGGAACCAGTGAGAGACTAGATCTAGGTGTTGGGACAGGCACAGGTCACTCTATTTTCCCATCAGGAAGAAGAATTAACGACAGGCTCAGCCTGCCGCCCGGAAGCAGAACAGGGCCTGAAGCAATCCTGCGCTTTTGCGGCCAGCTCCCAAAAAAGCGAGTTGAAAAATCGAGCTCAGGGGCACTGCAATTGACAAACCTGCAGAGTTAGAAATGATAACTCTCGTCCACAAATATATTGAGGGAAGGCAACGAGGAGGATTTGAAAGCAAGGCAGAATTGCAGGAAACAGATTTCAGGAGGTAGAGTCGAATCGCCTTTAAAGCACAGGAAAAGCGGCAAAACCTCGACCATGATGCCCTTGGCCAAAAAGGGCGTATGCGTTTTTTCCTGAATATATTCAGGAAAAAACGCATACGCCCTTTTTGGCCAACAAAGCAACCTGGAAAGGCAAATCAGCGCTACAAAGAAGTCTCGCTTCCCATCGGTCAAAAGGGCCATGCTGAATACAGTGTCAAAACCAGAAATGCAGGACAGGCCATGGAGAAACGGGAGCTTTACTACGCTGATGGGCGGGATGTAAATTGCCAACAGCCACTCTGGAGAAGTGTACGGTGTTTCCTGAAACATCTAAAAAACTCAGCATAGAGAGCATAAGGCACTTCCACTCATGGGCGTATAAATTGGGAAAACTAAAAATCAGCAAGACACAGGCACCCCAAAGTTTAGGGCTGCTCTGTTGACAAGAACCTCCACTTCGTTACACCTTAAATATCCCAGGAAAGAGAAAAATGGATAAGGAAGTTGTGGTCCTTATGTACAATGGCATATCACTCAGCCATGAAATTAACGTCATAAGGCTAGTAGCAGCATGATGAGAGGATTTAGGTACGACGATTCTAAGTGAAATAAGTCACACAGAAAAAGACACTTATCATAAGATATCACTTAGAGAGGGAATGCAAAAACCGCTACCCTTGAACGGAATTACAAAACAGAACAGCGTCACACGTTTACAAGACACACTATGGCTGCTTAACGGGAAAGGTGAGGTGGGTGATGCATAAAACAAGGGTTTCAAATTAGCTCAGACACCGTTCCATAAACCCAATATGTAATAGACAAGACCTACTCCTTGCTCAGTGAACTGGACTCAACACCCCCTGTTCACCGCCCAAGAATATATCTGACTAGTAAGAATCTTAAAACCAATGTATTGATATCCCTCTGTAAGTGAGTCAAGTGGGTGTAAAGCGGCATAAACACAGCAGTGAAAAGCAGCTAAACCCCATTATAAAAATCAATTACTTTTAAAAACCCGTGAAACAAAGACAGTGAAAGAGAGAGAAATTCTTACAAAATTCGTTCAGGGGCTGTGATGCCACCTGGATTGACCATCTCTAGACCCACAGCTGATTGAGACATAAGGGTGGACACTCTTGGGGCTGAGAGGTTTGGTGAGGTTGGGTGAGCAAACGCAGACCCTTTAAAGTAATACTGCGTGGTATCCATCCCATGGGTCCAAAATCTCCAGGTTCAAGGGCATCTTCCTACATCGAAAACATGCATGAGAAACCCAGAAGATGGTACACCGTGTGATCGGGAAAGGTTTCTAAAACGCACCTCATTTCTCATCTCCTTGTGCTCGGGTTGGCCATTACAGACGCTTTACTAGCAATCTCCCTCCTTCGAGAATCAGCACCTTTAACCTCCTGTTCCGAACAGGTTGCAATTTGTCCTGAGGATGAACGGGAAGAGGGGGAACCAGTGAGAGACTAGCTCTAGGTGTTGGGACAGGCACAGGTCACTCTATTTTCCCATCAGGAAGAAGAATTAACCACAGGCTCAGCCTGCCGCCCGGAAGCAGAACAGGGCCTGAAGCAATCCTGCGCTTTTGCGGCCAGCTCCCAAAAAAGCGAGTTGAAAAATCGAGCTCAGGGGCACTGCAATTCACAGACCTGCAGAGTTATAAATGATAACTCTCGTCCACAAATATATTGAGGGAAGGCAACGAGGAGGATTTGAAAGCAAGGCAGAATTGCAGGAAACAGATTTCAGGAGGTAGAGTCGAATCGCCTTTAAAGCACAGGAAAAGCGGCAAAACCTCGACCATGATGCCCTTGGCCAAAAAGGGCGTATGCGTTTTTTCCTGAATATATTCAGGAAAAAACGCATACGCCCTTTTTGGCCAACCAAGCAACCTGGAAAGGCAAATCAGCACTACAAAGAAGTCTCGCTTCCCATCGGTCAAAAGGGCCATGCTGAATAAAGTGTCAAAACCAGAAATGCAGGACAGGCCATGGAGAAACGGGAGCCTTGCTACGCTGATGGGCGGCATGTAAATTGCCAACAGCCACTCTGCAGAAGTGTACGGTGTGTCCTGAAACCTCTAAACAACTCAGCTTAGAGAACATAGGGCACTTCCACTCATGGGCGTATAAATTGGGAAAACTAAAAATCAGCAAGACACAGGCACCCCAAAGTTTAGGGCTGCTCTGTTGACAAGAACCTCCACTTCGTTACACCTTAAATATCCCAGGAAAGAGAAAAATGGATAAATAAGTTGTGGTCCTTATGTTCAATGGAATATCACTCAGCCATGAAATCAACGTCATAAGGCTAGTAGCAGCATGATGAGTGGATTTAGGTACGACGATTCTAAGTGAAATAAGTCAACCAGAAAACGACACATATCATAAGATATCACTTATAGAGGGAATGTAAAAACCGCTACACTTGAACTGAATTACAAAACAGAACAGAGACACACGTTTACAAAACACACTATGGCTGCTTAACGGGAAAGGTGAGGTTGGGTGAGGCAGAAAACAAGGGTTTCAAATTAGCTCAGATACCGTTCCATAAACCCAATATGTAATAGACAAGACCTACTCCTTGCTCAGTGAAGTGGACTCAACACCCCCTGTTCACCGCCCAAGAATATATCAGACTAGTAACACTCTTAAAACCAATGTATTGATATCTCTCTGTAAGTGAGAAAAGTGGGTGTAAAGTGGCATAAACACAGCAGTGAAAAGCAGCTAAACCCCATTATAAAAATCAATTACTTTTAAAAACCCGTGAAACAAAGACAGTGAAAGAGAGAGAAATTCATACAGAATTCGTTCAGGGGCTGGGATGCCACCTTTATTGACCATCTCTAGACCCACAGCTGATTGAGACATAAGGGTGGACACTCGTGGGGCTAAGAGGTTTGGTGAGGTTGGGTGAGCAAACGCAGACCCTTTAAAATAATACTGCGTGGTACCCATCCCATGGGTCCCAAATCTCCAAGTTCAAGGGCATCTTCCTATATCAAAAACATGCATGAGAAACCCAGAAGATGGTAAACCGTGCGATCGGGAAAGGTTTCTAAAACGCACCTCATTTCTCATCTCCTTGTGCTCTGGTTCGCCATTTCAACCGAGTTACTAGCAATCTCCCTCCGTGGAGAATCAGCACCTTTAACCTCCTGTTCCGTACAGGTTGCAATCTGTCCTGAGGATGAACGGGAAGAGGTGGAACCAATGAGAGACTAGCTCTAGGTGTTGGGACAGGCACAGGTCACTCTATTTTCCCATCAGGAAGAAGAATTAACCACAGGCTCAGCCTGCCACCCGGAACCAGAATAGGGCTTGAAGCAATCCTGCGCTTTTGCGGCCAACTCCGAAGAAAGCGAGTTGAAAAATGGAGCTCAGGGGCACTGCAATTCACAGACCTGCAGAGTTAGAAATGATAACTCTCGTCCACAAATATATTGAGGGAAGGCAACAAAGAGGATTTGAAAGCAAGGCAGAATTGCAGGAAACAGATTTCAGGAGGTAGAGTCGAATCGCCTTTAAAGCACAGGAAAAGCGGCAAAACCTCGACCATGATGCCCTTGGCCAAAAAGGGCGTATGCGTTTTTTCCTGAATATATTCAGGAAAAAACGCATACGCCCTTTTTGGCCAACCAAGCAACCTGGAAAGGCAAATCAGCGCTACAAAGAAGTCTCGCTTCCCATCGGTCAAAAGGGCCATGCTGAATAAAGTGTCAAAACCAGAAATGCAGGACAGGCCATGGAGAAACGGGAGCCTTGCTACGCTGATGGGCGGCATGTAAATTGCCAACAGCCACTCTGCAGAAGTGTACGGTGTGTCCTGAAACCTCTAAACAACTCAGCTTAGAGAACATAGGGCACTTCCACTCATGGGCGTATAAATTGGGAAAACTAAAAATCAGCAAGACACAGGCACCCCAAAGTTTAGGGCTGCTCTGTTGACAAGAACCTCCACTTCGTTACACCTTAAATATCCCAGGAAAGAGAAAAATGGATAAAGAAGTTGTGGTCCTTATGTTCAATGGAATATCACTCAGCCATGAAATCAACGTCATAAGGCTAGTAGCAGCATGATGAGTGGATTTAGGTACGACGATTCTAAGTGAAATAAGTCAACCAGAAAACGACACATATCATAAGATATCACTTATACAGGGAATGTAAAAACCGCTACACTTGAACTGAATTACAAAACAGAACAGAGACACACGTTTACAAAACACACTATGGCTGCTTAACGGGAAAGGTGAGGTTGGGTGAGGCAGAAAACAAGGGTTTCAAATTAGCTCAGATACCGTTCAATAAACCCAATATGTAATAGACAAGACCTACTCCTTGCTCAGTGAACTGGACTCGACACCCCCTATTCACCGCCCAAGAATATATCTGACAAGGAAGAATCTTCAAAGCTATGTATTGATATCTCTCTGTAAATGAGTCAAGTGGGTGTAAAGCAGCATAAACACAGCAGTGAAAAGCAGCTAAACCCCATTATAAAAATCAATTACTTTTAAAATCCCATGAAACAAAGACAGTGAAAGAGAGAGAAATTCTTACAAAATTCGTTCAGGGGCTGTGATGCCACCTTTGTTGACCATCTCTAGACCCACAGCTGATTGAGACATAAGGGTGGACACTCGTGGGGCTGAGAGGTTTGGTGAGGTTGGGTGAGCAAACGCAGACCCTTTAAAGTAATACTGCGTGGTACCCATCCCATGGGTCCCAAATCTCCAAGTTCAAGGGCATCTTCCTATATCAAAAACATGCATGAGAAACCCAGAAGATGGTACACCGTGCGATCGGGAAAGGTTTCTAAAACGCACCTCATTTCTCATCTCCTTGTGCTCTGGTTCGCCATTCCAGCCGAGTTACTAGCAATCTCCCTCCGTGGAGAATCAGCACCTTTAACCTCCTGTTCCGTACAGGTTGCAATTTGTCCTGAGGATGAACGGGAAGAGGTGGAACCAATGAGAGACTAGCTCTAGGTGTTGGGACAGGCATAGGTCACTCTATTTTCCCATCAGGAAGAAGAATTAACCACAGGCTCAGCCTGCCGCCCGGAACCAGAATAGGGCCTGAAGCAATCCTGCACTTTTGGGGCCAGCTCCCAAGAAAGCGAGTTGAAAAATGGAGCTCAGGGGCACTGCAATTCACAGACCTGCAGAGTTAGAAATGATAACTCTCGTCCACAAATATATTGAGGGAAGGCAACGAAGAGGATTTGAAAGCAAGGCAGAATTGCAGAAAAAAGATTTCAGCAGGTAGATTCGAATCGCCTTTAAAACACAGGAAAAGCGGCAAAACCTCGACCATGATGCCCTTGGCCAAAAAGGGCGTATGCGTTTTCTCCTGAATATATTCAGGAGAAAACGCATACGCCCTTTTTGGCCAACCAAGCAACCTGGAAAGGCAAATCAGCGCTACAAAGAAGTCTCGCTTCCCATCGGTCAAAAGGGCCATGCTGAATAAAGTGTCAAAACCAGAAATGCAGGACAGGCCATGGAGACACGGGAGCCTTGCTACGCTGATGGGCGGGATGTAAATTGCCAACAGCCACTCTGGAGAAGTGTACGGTGTGTCCTGAAACATCTAAAAAACTCAGCTTAGAGAGCATAGGGCACTTCCACTCATGGGCGCATGAATTGGAAAAATTAAAAATCAGCAAGACACAGGCACCACAAAGTTTAGGGCTGCTCTGTTGACAAGAACCTCCACTTCGTTACACCTTAAATATCCCAGGAAAGAAAAAAATGGATAAAGAAGTTGTGGTCCTTATGTACAATGGAATATCACTCAGCCATGAAATCAACGTCATAAGGCTAGTAGCAGCATGATGAGTGGATTTAGGTACGACGATTCTAAGTGAAATAAGTCAACCAGAAAACGACACTTATCATAAGATATCACTTATAGAGGGAATGTAAAAACCGCTACACTTGAACTGAATTACAAAACAGAACAGAGACACACGTTTACAAAACACACTATGGCTTCTTAACGGGAAACGTGAGGTCGGGTGAGGCAGAAAACAAGGGTTTCAAATTAGCTCAGATACCGTTCCATAAACCCAATATGTATTAGACAAGACCTACTCCTTGCTCAGTGAACTGGACGCAAAAACCCCCTATTCACCGCCCAAGAATATATCTGACTAGGAAGAATCTTCAAAGCTATGTATTGATATCTCTCTGTAAGTGAGTCAAGTGGGTGTAAAGCAGCATAAAAACAGCAGTGAAAAGCAGCTAAACCCCATTTTAAAAATCAATTACTTTTAAAAAGCCGTGAAACAAAGACAGTGAAAGAGAGAGAAATTCTTACAATATTCGTTCAGGGGCTGTGATGCCACCTGGATTGACCATATCTAGACCCACAGCTGATTGAGACATAAGGGTGGACACTCTTGTGGCTGAGAGGTTTGGTCAGGTTGGTTGAGGAAACGCAGTCCCTTTAAAGTAATACTGCGTGGTACCCATCCCATGGGTCCAAAATCTCCAAGTTCAAGGGCATCTTCCTATAACAAAAACATGCATGAGAAACCCAGAAGATGGTACACCGTGTGATCGGGAAAGGTTTCGAAAACGCACCTCATTTCTCATCTCCTTGTGCTCGGGTTGGCCATTACAGCCGCTTTACTAGCAATCTCCCTCCTTCGAGAATCAGCACCTTCAACCTCCTGTTCCGTACAGGTTGCAAATTGTCCTGAGGATGAACGGGAAGAGGGGGAACCAATGAGAGACTAGGTCTAGGTGTTGGGACAAGCAGAGGTCACTCTATTTTCCAATCAGGAAGAAGAATTAACCACAGGCTCAGCCTGCCGCCCGGAACCAGAATAGGGCCTGAAGCAATCCTACGCTTTTGTGGCCAGCTCCCAAGAAAACGAGTTGGAAAATGGAGCTCAGGGGCACTGCAATTCACAAACCTGCAGAGTTAGAAATGATAACTCTCGTCCACAAATATATTGAGGAAAGGCAACGAAGAGGATTTGAAAGCAAGTCAGAATTACAGGAAACAGATTTCAGGAGGTAGATTCGAATCGCCTTTAAAGCACAGGAAAAGCGGCAAAACCTCGACCATGATGCCCTTGGCCAAAAAGGGCGTCTGCGTTTTTTCCTGAATATATTCAGGAAAAAACGCATACGCCCTTTTTGGCCAACCAAGCAACCTGGAAAGGCAAATCAGCGCTACAAAGAAGTCTCGCTTCCCATCGGTCAAAAGGGCCATGCTGAATAAAGTGTCAAAACCAGAAATGCAGGACAGGCCATGGAGAAACAGGAGCCTTGCTACGCTGATTGGCATGATGTAAATTGCCAAAAGCCACTCTGGAGAAGTGTACGGTGTGTCCTGAAACCTCTAAAAAACTCAGCTTAGAGAGCATAGGGCACTTCCACTCATGGGCGTATAAATTGGGAAAACTAAAAATCAGCAAGACACAGGCACCACAAAGTTTAGGGCTGCTCTGTTGACAAGAACCTCCACTTCGTTACACCTTAAATATCCCAGGAAAGAGAAAAATGGATAAAGAAGTTGTGGTCCTTATGTACAATGGAATATCACTCAGCCATGAAATCAACGTCATAAGGCTAGTAGCAGCATGATGAGAGGATTTAGGTACGACGATTCTAAGTGAAATAAGTCAACCAGAAAACGACACTTATCATAAGATATCACTTATAGAGGGAATGTAAAAACCGCTACACTTCAACTGAATTACAAAACAGAACAGAGACACACGTTTACAAAACACACTATGGCTGCTTAACGGGAAAGGTGAGGTGGGGTGAGGCATAAAACAAGGGTTTCAAATTAGCTCAGATACCGTTCCATAAACCCAATATGTAATAGACAAGACCTACTTCTTGCTCAGTGAGGTGGACTCAACGCCCCCTGTTCACCGCCCAAGAATATATCAGACTAGTAAGACTCTTAAAACCAATGTATTGATATCTCTCTGTAAGTGAGTCAAGTGGGTGTAAAGCGGCATAAACACAGCAGTGAAAAGCAGCTAAACCCCATTATAAAAATCAATTACTTTTAAAAACCCGTGAAACAAAGACAGTGAAAGAGAGAGAAATTCATACAGAATTCGTTCAGGGGCTGTGATGACACCTTTATTGACCATCTCTAGACCCACAGCTGATTGAGACATAAGGGTGGACACTCGTGGGGCTGAGAGATTTGGTGAGGTTGGGTGAGCAAACGCAGACCCTTTAAAGTAATACTGCGTGGTACCCATCCCATGGGTCCCAAATCTCCAAGTTCAAGGGCATCTTCCTATATCAAAAACATGCATGAGAAACCCAGAAGACGGTACACCGTGCGATCGGGAAAGGTTTCTAAAACGCACCTCATTTCTCATCTCCTTGTGCTCTGGTTCGCCATTCCAACCGAGTTAGTAGCAATCTCCCTCCATGGAGAATCAGCACCTTCAACCTCCTGTTCCGTACAGGTTGCAATTTGTCCTGAGGATGAACGGGAAGAGGGGGAACCAGTGAGAGACTAGCTCTAGGTGTTGGGACAGGCACAGGTCACTCTATTTTCCCATCAGGAAGAAGAATTAACCACAGGCTCAGCCTGCCGCCCGGAAGCAGAACAGGGCCTGAAGCAATCCTGCGCTTTTGCGGCCAGCTCCCAAAAAAGCGAGTTGAAAAATCGAGCTCAGGGGCACTGCATTTCACAAACCTGCAGAGTTATAAATGATAACTCTCGTCCACAAATATATTGAGGGAAGGCAACGAGGAGGATTTGAAAGCAAGGCAGAATTGCAGGAAACAGATTTCAGGAGGTAGAGTCGAATCGCCTTTAAAGCACAGGAAAAGCGGCAAAACCTCGACCATGATGCCCTTGGCCAAAAAGGGCGTATGCGTTTTTTCCTGAATATATTCAGGAAAAAACGCATACGCCCTTTTTGGCCAACCAAGCAACCTGGAAAGGCAAATCAGCACTACAAAGAAGTCTCGCTTCCCATCGGTCAAAAGGGCCATGCTGAATAAAGTGTCAAAACCAGAAATGCAGGACAGGCCATGGAGAAATGGGAGCCTTGCTACGCTGATGGGCGGGATGTAAATTGCCAACAGCCACTCTGGAGAAGTGTACGGTGTGTCCTGAAACCTCTAAAAAACTCAGCTTAGAGAGCATAGGGCACTTCCACTCATGGGCATATAAATTGGGAAAACTAAAAATCAGCAAGACACAGGCACCCCAAAGTTTAGGGCTGCTCTGTTGACAGGAACCTCCACTTCGTTACACCTTAAATATCCCAGGAAAGAGAAAAATGGATAAATAAGTTGTGGTCCTTATGTTCAATGGAATATCACTCAGCCATGAAATCAACGTCATAAGGCTAGTAGCAGCATGATGAGTGGATTTAGGTACGACGATTCTAAGTGAAATAAGTCAACCAGAAAACGACACATATCATAAGATATCACTTATAGAGGGAATGTAAAAACCGCTACACTTGAACTGAATTACAAAACAGAACAGAGACACACGTTTACAAAACACACTATGGCTGCTTAACGGGAAAGGTGAGGTTGGGTGAGGCAGAAAACAAGGGTTTCAAATTAGCTCAGATACCGTTCCATAAACCCAATATGTAATAGACAAGACCTACTCCTTGCTCAGTGAAGTGGACTCAACACCCCCTGTTCACCGCCCAAGAATATATCAGACTAGTAAGACTCTTAAAACCAATGTATTGATATCTCTCTGTAAGTGAGAAAAGTGGGTGTAAAGTGGCATAAACACAGCAGTGAAAAGCAGCTAAACCCCATTATAAAAATCAATTACTTTTAAAAACCCGTGAAACAAAGACAGTGAAAGAGAGAGAAATTCATACAGAATTCGTTCAGGGGCTGGGATGCCACCTTTATTGACCATCTCTAGACCCACAGCTGATTGAGACATAAGGGTGGACACTCGTGGGGCTGAGAGGTTTGGTGAGGTTGGGTGAGCAAACGCAGACCCTTTAAAGTAATACTGCGTGGTACCCATCCCATGGGTCCCAAATCTCCAAGTTCAAGGGCATCTTCCTATATCAAAAACATGCATGAGAAACCCAGAAGACGGTACACCGTGCGATCGGGAAAGGTTTCTAAAACGCACCTCATTTCTCATCTCCTTGTGCTCTGGTTCGCCATTCCAACCGAGTTAGTAGCAATCTCCCTCCATGGAGAATCAGCACCTTCAACCTCCTGTTCCGTACAGGTTGCAATTTGTCCTGAGGATGAACGGGAAGAGGGGGAACCAGTGAGAGACTAGCTCTAGGTGTTGGGACAGGCACAGGTCACTCTATTTTCCCATCAGGAAGAAGAATTAACCACAGGCTCAGCCTGCCGCCCGGAAGCAGAACAGGGCCTGAAGCAATCCTGCGCTTTTGCGGCCAGCTCCCAAAAAAGCGAGTTGAAAAATCGAGCTCAGGGGCACTGCATTTCACAAACCTGCAGAGTTATAAATGATAACTCTCGTCCACAAATATATTGAGGGAAGGCAACGAGGAGGATTTGAAAGCAAGGCAGAATTGCAGGAAACAGATTTCAGGAGGTAGAGTCGAATCGCCTTTAAAGCACAGGAAAAGCGGCAAAACCTCGACCATGATGCCCTTGGCCAAAAAGGGCGTATGCGTTTTTTCCTGAATATATTCAGGAAAAAACGCATACGCCCTTTTTGGCCAACCAAGCAACCTGGAAAGGCAAATCAGCACTACAAAGAAGTCTCGCTTCCCATCGGTCAAAAGGGCCATGCTGAATAAAGTGTCAAAACCAGAAATGCAGGACAGGCCATGGAGAAACGGGAGCCTTGCTACGCTGATGGGCGGCATGTAAATTGCCAACAGCCACTCTGCAGAAGTGTACGGTGTGTCCTGAAACCTCTAAACAACTCAGCTTAGAGAACATAGGGCACTTCCACTCATGGGCGTATAAATTGGGAAAACTAAAAATCAGCAAGACACAGGCACCCCAAAGTTTAGGGCTGCTCTGTTGACAAGAACCTCCACTTCGTTACACCTTAAATATCCCAGGAAAGAGAAAAATGGATAAATAAGTTGTGGTCCTTATGTTCAATGGAATATCACTCAGCCATGAAATCAACGTCATAAGGCTAGTAGCAGCATGATGAGTGGATTTAGGTACGACGATTCTAAGTGAAATAAGTCAACCAGAAAACGACACATATCATAAGATATCACTTATAGAGGGAATGTAAAAACCGCTACACTTGAACTGAATTACAAAACAGAACAGAGACACACGTTTACAAAACACACTATGGCTGCTTAACGGGAAAGGTGAGGTTGGGTGAGGCAGAAAACAAGGGTTTCAAATTAGCTCAGATACCGTTCCATAAACCCAATATGTAATAGACAAGACCTACTCCTTGCTCAGTGAAGTGGACTCAACACCCCCTGTTCACCGCCCAAGAATATATCAGACTAGTAACACTCTTAAAACCAATGTATTGATATCTCTCTGTAAGTGAGAAAAGTGGGTGTAAAGTGGCATAAACACAGCAGTGAAAAGCAGCTAAACCCCATTATAAAAATCAATTACTTTTAAAAACCCGTGAAACAAAGACAGTGAAAGAGAGAGAAATTCATACAGAATTCGTTCAGGGGCTGGGATGCCACCTTTATTGACCATCTCTAGACCCACAGCTGATTGAGACATAAGGGTGGACACTCGTGGGGCTAAGAGGTTTGGTGAGGTTGGGTGAGCAAACGCAGACCCTTTAAAATAATACTGCGTGGTACCCATCCCATGGGTCCCAAATCTCCAAGTTCAAGGGCATCTTCCTATATCAAAAACATGCATGAGAAACCCAGAAGATGGTAAACCGTGCGATCGGGAAAGGTTTCTAAAACGCACCTCATTTCTCATCTCCTTGTGCTCTGGTTCGCCATTTCAACCGAGTTACTAGCAATCTCCCTCCGTGGAGAATCAGCACCTTTAACCTCCTGTTCCGTACAGGTTGCAATCTGTCCTGAGGATGAACGGGAAGAGGTGGAACCAATGAGAGACTAGCTCTAGGTGTTGGGACAGGCACAGGTCACTCTATTTTCCCATCAGGAAGAAGAATTAACCACAGGCTCAGCCTGCCACCCGGAACCAGAATAGGGCTTGAAGCAATCCTGCGCTTTTGCGGCCAACTCCGAAGAAAGCGAGTTGAAAAATGGAGCTCAGGGGCACTGCAATTCACAGACCTGCAGAGTTAGAAATGATAACTCTCGTCCACAAATATATTGAGGGAAGGCAACAAAGAGGATTTGAAAGCAAGGCAGAATTGCAGGAAACAGATTTCAGGAGGTAGAGTCGAATCGCCTTTAAAGCACAGGAAAAGCGGCAAAACCTCGACCATGATGCCCTTGGCCAAAAAGGGCGTATGCGTTTTTTCCTGAATATATTCAGGAAAAAACGCATACGCCCTTTTTGGCCAACCAAGCAACCTGGAAAGGCAAATCAGCGCTACAAAGAAGTCTCGCTTCCCATCGGTCAAAAGGGCCATGCTGAATAAAGTGTCAAAACCAGAAATGCAGGACAGGCCATGGAGAAACGGGAGCCTTGCTACGCTGATGGGCGGCATGTAAATTGCCAACAGCCACTCTGCAGAAGTGTACGGTGTGTCCTGAAACCTCTAAACAACTCAGCTTAGAGAACATAGGGCACTTCCACTCATGGGCGTATAAATTGGGAAAACTAAAAATCAGCAAGACACAGGCACCCCAAAGTTTAGGGCTGCTCTGTTGACAAGAACCTCCACTTCGTTACACCTTAAATATCCCAGGAAAGAGAAAAATGGATAAAGAAGTTGTGGTCCTTATGTTCAATGGAATATCACTCAGCCATGAAATCAACGTCATAAGGCTAGTAGCAGCATGATGAGTGGATTTAGGTACGACGATTCTAAGTGAAATAAGTCAACCAGAAAACGACACATATCATAAGATATCACTTATACAGGGAATGTAAAAACCGCTACACTTGAACTGAATTACAAAACAGAACAGAGACACACGTTTACAAAACACACTATGGCTGCTTAACGGGAAAGGTGAGGTTGGGTGAGGCAGAAAACAAGGGTTTCAAATTAGCTCAGATACCGTTCAATAAACCCAATATGTAATAGACAAGACCTACTCCTTGCTCAGTGAACTGGACTCGACACCCCCTATTCACCGCCCAAGAATATATCTGACAAGGAAGAATCTTCAAAGCTATGTATTGATATCTCTCTGTAAATGAGTCAAGTGGGTGTAAAGCAGCATAAACACAGCAGTGAAAAGCAGCTAAACCCCATTATAAAAATCAATTACTTTTAAAATCCCATGAAACAAAGACAGTGAAAGAGAGAGAAATTCTTACAAAATTCGTTCAGGGGCTGTGATGCCACCTTTGTTGACCATCTCTAGACCCACAGCTGATTGAGACATAAGGGTGGACACTCGTGGGGCTGAGAGGTTTGGTGAGGTTGGGTGAGCAAACGCAGACCCTTTAAAGTAATACTGCGTGGTACCCATCCCATGGGTCCCAAATCTCCAAGTTCAAGGGCATCTTCCTATATCAAAAACATGCATGAGAAACCCAGAAGATGGTACACCGTGCGATCGGGAAAGGTTTCTAAAACGCACCTCATTTCTCATCTCCTTGTGCTCTGGTTCGCCATTCCAGCCGAGTTACTAGCAATCTCCCTCCGTGGAGAATCAGCACCTTTAACCTCCTGTTCCGTACAGGTTGCAATTTGTCCTGAGGATGAACGGGAAGAGGTGGAACCAATGAGAGACTAGCTCTAGGTGTTGGGACAGGCATAGGTCACTCTATTTTCCCATCAGGAAGAAGAATTAACCACAGGCTCAGCCTGCCGCCCGGAACCAGAATAGGGCCTGAAGCAATCCTGCACTTTTGGGGCCAGCTCCCAAGAAAGCGAGTTGAAAAATGGAGCTCAGGGGCACTGCAATTCACAGACCTGCAGAGTTAGAAATGATAACTCTCGTCCACAAATATATTGAGGGAAGGCAACGAAGAGGATTTGAAAGCAAGGCAGAATTGCAGAAAAAAGATTTCAGCAGGTAGATTCGAATCGCCTTTAAAACACAGGAAAAGCGGCAAAACCTCGACCATGATGCCCTTGGCCAAAAAGGGCGTATGCGTTTTCTCCTGAATATATTCAGGAGAAAACGCATACGCCCTTTTTGGCCAACCAAGCAACCTGGAAAGGCAAATCAGCGCTACAAAGAAGTCTCGCTTCCCATCGGTCAAAAGGGCCATGCTGAATAAAGTGTCAAAACCAGAAATGCAGGACAGGCCATGGAGACACGGGAGCCTTGCTACGCTGATGGGCGGGATGTAAATTGCCAACAGCCACTCTGGAGAAGTGTACGGTGTGTCCTGAAACATCTAAAAAACTCAGCTTAGAGAGCATAGGGCACTTCCACTCATGGGCGCATGAATTGGAAAAATTAAAAATCAGCAAGACACAGGCACCACAAAGTTTAGGGCTGCTCTGTTGACAAGAACCTCCACTTCGTTACACCTTAAATATCCCAGGAAAGAAAAAAATGGATAAAGAAGTTGTGGTCCTTATGTACAATGGAATATCACTCAGCCATGAAATCAACGTCATAAGGCTAGTAGCAGCATGATGAGTGGATTTAGGTACGACGATTCTAAGTGAAATAAGTCAACCAGAAAACGACACTTATCATAAGATATCACTTATAGAGGGAATGTAAAAACCGCTACACTTGAACTGAATTACAAAACAGAACAGAGACACACGTTTACAAAACACACTATGGCTTCTTAACGGGAAACGTGAGGTCGGGTGAGGCAGAAAACAAGGGTTTCAAATTAGCTCAGATACCGTTCCATAAACCCAATATGTATTAGACAAGACCTACTCCTTGCTCAGTGAACTGGACGCAAAAACCCCCTATTCACCGCCCAAGAATATATCTGACTAGGAAGAATCTTCAAAGCTATGTATTGATATCTCTCTGTAAGTGAGTCAAGTGGGTGTAAAGCAGCATAAAAACAGCAGTGAAAAGCAGCTAAACCCCATTTTAAAAATCAATTACTTTTAAAAAGCCGTGAAACAAAGACAGTGAAAGAGAGAGAAATTCTTACAATATTCGTTCAGGGGCTGTGATGCCACCTGGATTGACCATATCTAGACCCACAGCTGATTGAGACATAAGGGTGGACACTCTTGTGGCTGAGAGGTTTGGTCAGGTTGGTTGAGGAAACGCAGTCCCTTTAAAGTAATACTGCGTGGTACCCATCCCATGGGTCCAAAATCTCCAAGTTCAAGGGCATCTTCCTATAACAAAAACATGCATGAGAAACCCAGAAGATGGTACACCGTGTGATCGGGAAAGGTTTCGAAAACGCACCTCATTTCTCATCTCCTTGTGCTCGGGTTGGCCATTACAGCCGCTTTACTAGCAATCTCCCTCCTTCGAGAATCAGCACCTTCAACCTCCTGTTCCGTACAGGTTGCAAATTGTCCTGAGGATGAACGGGAAGAGGGGGAACCAATGAGAGACTAGGTCTAGGTGTTGGGACAAGCAGAGGTCACTCTATTTTCCAATCAGGAAGAAGAATTAACCACAGGCTCAGCCTGCCGCCCGGAACCAGAATAGGGCCTGAAGCAATCCTACGCTTTTGTGGCCAGCTCCCAAGAAAACGAGTTGGAAAATGGAGCTCAGGGGCACTGCAATTCACAAACCTGCAGAGTTAGAAATGATAACTCTCGTCCACAAATATATTGAGGAAAGGCAACGAAGAGGATTTGAAAGCAAGTCAGAATTACAGGAAACAGATTTCAGGAGGTAGATTCGAATCGCCTTTAAAGCACAGGAAAAGCGGCAAAACCTCGACCATGATGCCCTTGGCCAAAAAGGGCGTCTGCGTTTTTTCCTGAATATATTCAGGAAAAAACGCATACGCCCTTTTTGGCCAACCAAGCAACCTGGAAAGGCAAATCAGCGCTACAAAGAAGTCTCGCTTCCCATCGGTCAAAAGGGCCATGCTGAATAAAGTGTCAAAACCAGAAATGCAGGACAGGCCATGGAGAAACAGGAGCCTTGCTACGCTGATTGGCATGATGTAAATTGCCAAAAGCCACTCTGGAGAAGTGTACGGTGTGTCCTGAAACCTCTAAAAAACTCAGCTTAGAGAGCATAGGGCACTTCCACTCATGGGCGTATAAATTGGGAAAACTAAAAATCAGCAAGACACAGGCACCACAAAGTTTAGGGCTGCTCTGTTGACAAGAACCTCCACTTCGTTACACCTTAAATATCCCAGGAAAGAGAAAAATGGATAAAGAAGTTGTGGTCCTTATGTACAATGGAATATCACTCAGCCATGAAATCAACGTCATAAGGCTAGTAGCAGCATGATGAGAGGATTTAGGTACGACGATTCTAAGTGAAATAAGTCAACCAGAAAACGACACTTATCATAAGATATCACTTATAGAGGGAATGTAAAAACCGCTACACTTCAACTGAATTACAAAACAGAACAGAGACACACGTTTACAAAACACACTATGGCTGCTTAACGGGAAAGGTGAGGTGGGGTGAGGCATAAAACAAGGGTTTCAAATTAGCTCAGATACCGTTCCATAAACCCAATATGTAATAGACAAGACCTACTCCTTGCTCAGTGAGGTGGACTCAACGCCCCCTGTTCACCGCCCAAGAATATATCAGACTAGTAAGACTCTTAAAACCAATGTATTGATATCTCTCTGTAAGTGAGTCAAGTGGGTGTAAAGCGGCATAAACACAGCAGTGAAAAGCAGCTAAACCCCATTATAAAAATCAATTACTTTTAAAAACCCGTGAAACAAAGACAGTGAAAGAGAGAGAAATTCATACAGAATTCGTTCAGGGGCTGTGATGACACCTTTATTGACCATCTCTAGACCCACAGCTGATTGAGACATAAGGGTGGACACTCGTGGGGCTGAGAGATTTGGTGAGGTTGGGTGAGCAAACGCAGACCCTTTAAAGTAATACTGCGTGGTACCCATCCCATGGGTCCCAAATCTCCAAGTTCAAGGGCATCTTCCTATATCAAAAACATGCATGAGAAACCCAGAAGACGGTACACCGTGCGATCGGGAAAGGTTTCTAAAACGCACCTCATTTCTCATCTCCTTGTGCTCTGGTTCGCCATTCCAACCGAGTTAGTAGCAATCTCCCTCCATGGAGAATCAGCACCTTCAACCTCCTGTTCCGTACAGGTTGCAATTTGTCCTGAGGATGAACGGGAAGAGGGGGAACCAGTGAGAGACTAGCTCTAGGTGTTGGGACAGGCACAGGTCACTCTATTTTCCCATCAGGAAGAAGAATTAACCACAGGCTCAGCCTGCCGCCCGGAAGCAGAACAGGGCCTGAAGCAATCCTGCGCTTTTGCGGCCAGCTCCCAAAAAAGCGAGTTGAAAAATCGAGCTCAGGGGCACTGCATTTCACAAACCTGCAGAGTTATAAATGATAACTCTCGTCCACAAATATATTGAGGGAAGGCAACGAGGAGGATTTGAAAGCAAGGCAGAATTGCAGGAAACAGATTTCAGGAGGTAGAGTCGAATCGCCTTTAAAGCACAGGAAAAGCGGCAAAACCTCGACCATGATGCCCTTGGCCAAAAAGGGCGTATGCGTTTTTTCCTGAATATATTCAGGAAAAAACGCATACGCCCTTTTTGGCCAACCAAGCAACCTGGAAAGGCAAATCAGCACTACAAAGAAGTCTCGCTTCCCATCGGTCAAAAGGGCCATGCTGAATAAAGTGTCAAAACCAGAAATGCAGGACAGGCCATGGAGAAATGGGAGCCTTGCTACGCTGATGGGCGGGATGTAAATTGCCAACAGCCACTCTGGAGAAGTGTACGGTGTGTCCTGAAAGCTCTAAAAAACTCAGCTTAGAGAGCATAGGGCACTTCCACTCATGGGCATATAAATTGGGAAAACTAAAAATCAGCAAGACACAGGCACCCCAAAGTTTAGGGCTGCTCTGTTGACAGGAACCTCCACTTCGTTACACCTTAAATATCCCAGGAAAGAGAAAAATGGATAAATAAGTTGTGGTCCTTATGTTCAATGGAATATCACTCAGCCATGAAATCAACGTCATAAGGCTAGTAGCAGCATGATGAGTGGATTTAGGTACGACGATTCTAAGTGAAATAAGTCAACCAGAAAACGACACATATCATAAGATATCACTTATAGAGGGAATGTAAAAACCGCTACACTTGAACTGAATTACAAAACAGAACAGAGACACACGTTTACAAAACACACTATGGCTGCTTAACGGGAAAGGTGAGGTTGGGTGAGGCAGAAAACAAGGGTTTCAAATTAGCTCAGATACCGTTCCATAAACCCAATATGTAATAGACAAGACCTACTCCTTGCTCAGTGAAGTGGACTCAACACCCCCTGTTCACCGCCCAAGAATATATCAGACTAGTAAGACTCTTAAAACCAATGTATTGATATCTCTCTGTAAGTGAGAAAAGTGGGTGTAAAGTGGCATAAACACAGCAGTGAAAAGCAGCTAAACCCCATTATAAAAATCAATTACTTTTAAAAACCCGTGAAACAAAGACAGTGAAAGAGAGAGAAATTCATACAGAATTCGTTCAGGGGCTGGGATGCCACCTTTATTGACCATCTCTAGACCCACAGCTGATTGAGACATAAGGGTGGACACTCGTGGGGCTGAGAGGTTTGGTGAGGTTGGGTGAGCAAACGCAGACCCTTTAAAGTAATACTGCGTGGTACCCATCCCATGGGTCCCAAATCTCCAAGTTCAAGGGCATCTTCCTATATCAAAAACATGCATGAGAAACCCAGAAGACGGTACACCGTGCGATCGGGAAAGGTTTCTAAAACGCACCTCATTTCTCATCTCCTTGTGCTCTGGTTCGCCATTCCAACCGAGTTAGTAGCAATCTCCCTCCATGGAGAATCAGCACCTTCAACCTCCTGTTCCGTACAGGTTGCAATTTGTCCTGAGGATGAACGGGAAGAGGGGGAACCAGTGAGAGACTAGCTCTAGGTGTTGGGACAGGCACAGGTCACTCTATTTTCCCATCAGGAAGAAGAATTAACCACAGGCTCAGCCTGCCGCCCGGAAGCAGAACAGGGCCTGAAGCAATCCTGCGCTTTTGCGGCCAGCTCCCAAAAAAGCGAGTTGAAAAATCGAGCTCAGGGGCACTGCATTTCACAAACCTGCAGAGTTATAAATGATAACTCTCGTCCACAAATATATTGAGGGAAGGCAACGAGGAGGATTTGAAAGCAAGGCAGAATTGCAGGAAACAGATTTCAGGAGGTAGAGTCGAATCGCCTTTAAAGCACAGGAAAAGCGGCAAAACCTCGACCATGATGCCCTTGGCCAAAAAGGGCGTATGCGTTTTTTCCTGAATATATTCAGGAAAAAACGCATACGCCCTTTTTGGCCAACCAAGCAACCTGGAAAGGCAAATCAGCACTACAAAGAAGTCTCGCTTCCCATCGGTCAAAAGGGCCATGCTGAATAAAGTGTCAAAACCAGAAATGCAGGACAGGCCATGGAGAAATGGGAGCCTTGCTACGCTGATGGGCGGGATGTAAATTGCCAACAGCCACTCTGGAGAAGTGTACGGTGTGTCCTGAAACCTCTAAAAAACTCAGCTTAGAGAGCATAGGGCACTTCCACTCATGGGCATATAAATTGGGAAAACTAAAAATCAGCAAGACACAGGCACCCCAAAGTTTAGGGCTGCTCTGTTGACAGGAACCTCCACTTCGTTACACCTTAAATATCCCAGGAAAGAAAAAAAAGGATAAAGAAGTTGTGGTCCTTATGTACAATGGAATATCACTCAGCCATGAAATCAACGTCATAAGGCTAGTAGCAGCATGATGAGTGGATTTAAGTACAACGATTCTAAGTGAAATAAGTCAACCAGAAAACGACACTTATCATAAGATATCACTTATAGAGGGAATGTAAAAATCGCTACCCTTGAACTGAATTACAAAACAGAACAGAGACACACGTTTACAAAACACACTATGGCTGCTTAACGGGAAAGGTGAGGTCGGGTGAGGCAGAAAACAAGGGTTTCAAATTAGCTCAGATACCGTTCCATAAACCCAATATGTAATAGACAAGACCTACTCCTTGCTCAGTGAACTGGACTCGACACCCCCTATTCACCGCCCAAGAATATATCTGACTAGGAAGAATCTTAAAAGCTATGTATTGATATCTCTCTGTAAATGAGTCAAGTGGGTGTAAAGCAGCATAAACAGAGCAGTGAAAAGCAGCTAAACCCCATTATAAAAATCAATTACTTTTAAAATCCCGTGAAACAAAGACAGTGAAAGAGAGAGAAATTCTTACAAAATTCGTTCAGGGGCTGTGATGCCACCTTTATTGACCATCTCTAGACCCACAGCTGATTGAGATATAAGGGTGGACACTCGTGGGGCTGAGAGGTTTGGTGAGGTTGGGTGAGCAAACGCAGACCCTTTAAAGTAATACTGCGTGATACCCATCCCATGGGTCCAAAATCTCCAGGTTCAAGGGCATCTTCCTACATCGAAAACATGCATGAGAAACCCAGAAGATGGTACACCGTGTGATCGGGAAAGGTTTCTAAAACGCACCTCATTTCTCATCTCCTTGTGCTCGGGTTGGCCATTACAGCCGCTTTACGAGCAATCTCCCTCCTTCGAGAATCAGCACCTTTAACCTCCTGTTCCGTACAGGTTGCAATTTGTCCTGAGGATGAACGGGAAGAGGGGGAACTAGTGAGAGACTAGCTCTAGGTGTTGGGACAGGCACAGGTCACTCTATTTTCCCATCAGGAAGAATAAATAACCACAGGTTCAGCCTGCCGCCCGGAAGCAGAACAGGGCCTGAAGCAATCCTGTGCTTTTGCCGCCAGCTCCCAAAAAAGCGAGTTGAAAAATCGAGCTCAGGGGCACTGCAATTCACGAACCTGCAGAGTTATAAATGATAACTCTCGTCCACAAATATATTGAGGGAAGGCAACGAAGAGGATTTGAAAGCAAGGTAGAATTGCAGGAAACAGATTTCAGGAGGTAGATTCGAATCGCCTTTAAAGCACAGGAAAAGCGGCAAAACCTCGACCATGATGCCCTTGGCCAAAAAGGGCGTATGCGTTTTTTCCTGAATATATTCAGGAAAAAACGCATACGCCCTTTTTGGCCAACCAAGCAACCTGGAAAGGCAAATCAGCACTACAAAGAAGTCTCGCTTCCCATCGGTCAAAAGGGCCATGCTGAATAAAGTGTCAAAACCAGAAATGCAGGACAGGCCATGGAGAAATGGGAGCCTTGCTACGCTGATGGGCGGGATGTAAATTGCCAACAGCCACTCTGGAGAAGTGTACGGTGTGTCCTGAAACCTCTAAAAAACTCAGCTTAGAGAGCATAGGGCACTTCCACTCATGGGCATATAAATTGGGAAAACTAAAAATCAGCAAGACACAGGCACCCCAAAGTTTAGGGCTGCTCTGTTGACAGGAACCTCCACTTCGTTACACCTTAAACATCCCAGGAAAGAAAAAAAAGGATAAAGAAGTTGTGGTCCTTATGTACAATGGAATATCACTCAGCCATGAAATCAACGTTATAAGGCTAGTAGCAGCATGATGAGTGGATTTAGGTACGACGATTCTAAGTGAAATAAGTCAACCAGAAAACGACACTTATCATAAGATATCACTTATAGAGGGAATGTAAAAATCGCTACACTTCAACTGAATTACAAAACAGAACAGAGACACACGTTTACAAAACACACTATGGCTGCTTAACGGGAAAGGTGAGGTCGGGTGAGGCAGAAAACAAGGGTTTCAAATTAGCTCAGATACCGTTCCATAAACCCAATATGTAATAGACAAGACCTACTCCTTGCTCAGTGAACTGGACTCAACACCCCCTGTTCACCGCCCAAGAATATATCTGACTAGTAAGAATCTTAAAACCAATGTATTGATATCCCTCTGTAAGTGAGTCAAGTGGGTGTAAAGTGGCATAAACACAGCAGTGAAAAGCAGCTAAACCCCATTATAAAAATCAATTACTTTTAAAAACCCGTGAAACAAAGACAGTGAAAGAGAGAGAAATTCTTACAAAATTCGTTCAGGGGCTGTGATGCCACCTGGATTGACCATCTCTAGACCCACAGCTGATTGAGACATAAGGGTGGACACTCTTGGGGCTGAGAGGTTTGGTGAGGTTGGGTGAGCAAACGCAGACCCTTTAAAGTAATACTGCGTGGTATCCATCCCATGGGTCCAAAATCTCCAGGTTCAAGGGCATCTTCCTACATCGAAAACATGCATGAGAAACCCAGAAGATGGTACACCGTGTGATCGGGAAAGGTTTCTAAAACGCACCTCATTTCTCATCTCCTTGTGCTCGGGTTGGCCATTACAGACGCTTTACTAGCAATCTCCCTCCTTCGAGAATCAGCACCTTTAACCTCCTGTTCCGAACAGGTTGCAATTTGTCCTGAGGATGAACGGGAAGAGGGGGAACCAGTGAGAGACTAGCTCTAGGTGTTGGGACAGGCACAGGTCACTCTATTTTCCCATCAGGAAGAAGAATTAACCACAGGCTCAGCCTGCCGCCCGGAAGCAGAACAGGGCCTGAAGCAATCCTGCGCTTTTGCGGCCAGCTCCCAAAAAAGCGAGTTGAAAAATCGAGCTCAGGGGCACTGCAATTCACAGACCTGCAGAGTTATAAATGATAACTCTCGTCCACAAATATATTGAGGGAAGGCAACGAGGAGGATTTGAAAGCAAGGCAGAATTGCAGGAAACAGATTTCAGGAGGTAGAGTCGAATCGCCTTTAAAGCACAGGAAAAGCGGCAAAACCTCGACCATGATGCCCTTGGCCAAAAAGGGCGTCTGCGTTTTTTCCTGAATATATTCAGGAAAAAACGCATACGCCCTTTTTGGCCAACCAAGCAACCTGGAAAGGCAAATCAGCACTACAAAGAAGTCTCGCTTCCCATCGGTCAAAAGGGCCATGCTGAATAAAGTGTCAAAACCAGAAATGCAGGACAGGCCATGGAGAAATGGGAGCCTTGCTACGCTGATGGGCGGGATGTAAATTGCCAACAGCCACTCTGGAGAAGTGTACGGTGTGTCCTGAAACCTCTAAAAAACTCAGCTTAGAGAGCATAGGGCACTTCCACTCATGGGCATATAAATTGGGAAAACTAAAAATCAGCAAGACACAGGCACCCCAAAGTTTAGGGCTGCTCTGTTGACAGGAACCTCCACTTCGTTACACCTTAAATATCCCAGGAAAGAGAAAAATGGATAAATAAGTTGTGGTCCTTATGTTCAATGGAATATCACTCAGCCATGAAATCAACGTCATAAGGCTAGTAGCAGCATGATGAGTGGATTTAGGTACGACGATTCTAAGTGAAATAAGTCAACCAGAAAACGACACATATCATAAGATATCACTTATAGAGGGAATGTAAAAACCGCTACACTTGAACTGAATTACAAAACAGAACAGAGACACACGTTTACAAAACACACTATGGCTGCTTAACGGGAAAGGTGAGGTTGGGTGAGGCAGAAAACAAGGGTTTCAAATTAGCTCAGATACCGTTCCATAAACCCAATATGTAATAGACAAGACCTACTCCTTGCTCAGTGAAGTGGACTCAACACCCCCTGTTCACCGCCCAAGAATATATCAGACTAGTAAGACTCTTAAAACCAATGTATTGATATCTCTCTGTAAGTGAGAAAAGTGGGTGTAAAGTGGCATAAACACAGCAGTGAAAAGCAGCTAAACCCCATTATAAAAATCAATTACTTTTAAAAACCCGTGAAACAAAGACAGTGAAAGAGAGAGAAATTCATACAGAATTCGTTCAGGGGCTGGGATGCCACCTTTATTGACCATCTCTAGACCCACAGCTGATTGAGACATAAGGGTGGACACTCGTGGGGCTGAGAGGTTTGGTGAGGTTGGGTGAGCAAACGCAGACCCTTTAAAGTAATACTGCGTGGTACCCATCCCATGGGTCCCAAATCTCCAAGTTCAAGGGCATCTTCCTATATCAAAAACATGCATGAGAAACCCAGAAGACGGTACACCGTGCGATCAGGAAAGGTTTCTAAAACGCACCTCATTTCTCATCTCCTTGTGCTCTGGTTCGCCATTCCAACCGAGTTAGTAGCAATCTCCCTCCATGGAGAATCAGCACCTTCAACCTCCTGTTCCGTACAGGTTGCAATTTGTCCTGAGGATGAACGGGAAGAGGGGGAACCAGTGAGAGACTAGCTCTAGGTGTTGGGACAGGCACAGGTCACTCTATTTTCCCATCAGGAAGAAGAATTAACCACAGGCTCAGCCTGCCGCCCGGAAGCAGAACAGGGCCTGAAGCAATCCTGCGCTTTTGCGGCCAGCTCCCAAAAAAGCGAGTTGAAAAATCGAGCTCAGGGGCACTGCATTTCACAAACCTGCAGAGTTATAAATGATAACTCTCGTCCACAAATATATTGAGGGAAGGCAACGAGGAGGATTTGAAAGCAAGGCAGAATTGCAGGAAACAGATTTCAGGAGGTAGAGTCGAATCGCCTTTAAAGCACAGGAAAAGCGGCAAAACCTCGACCATGATGCCCTTGGCCAAAAAGGGCGTATGCGTTTTTTCCTGAATATATTCAGGAAAAAACGCATACGCCCTTTTTGGCCAACCAAGCAACCTGGAAAGGCAAATCAGCACTACAAAGAAGTCTCGCTTCCCATCGGTCAAAAGGGCCATGCTGAATAAAGTGTCAAAACCAGAAATGCAGGACAGGCCATGGAGAAATGGGAGCCTTGCTACGCTGATGGGCGGGATGTAAATTGCCAACAGCCACTCTGGAGAAGTGTACGGTGTGTCCTGAAACCTCTAAAAAACTCAGCTTAGAGAGCATAGGGCACTTCCACTCATGGGCATATAAATTGGGAAAACTAAAAATCAGCAAGACACAGGCACCCCAAAGTTTAGGGCTGCTCTGTTGACAGGAACCTCCACTTCGTTACACCTTAAATATCCCAGGAAAGAAAAAAAAGGATAAAGAAGTTGTGGTCCTTATGTACAATGGAATATCACTCAGCCATGAAATCAACGTCATAAGGCTAGTAGCAGCATGATGAGTGGATTTAGGTACGACGATTCTAAGTGAAATAAGTCAACCAGAAAACGACACTTATCATAAGATATCACTTATAGAGGGAATGTAAAAATCGCTACCCTTGAACTGAATTACAAAACAGAACAGAGACACACGTTTACAAAACACACTATGGCTGCTTAACGGGAAAGGTGAGGTCGGGTGAGGCAGAAAACAAGGGTTTCAAATTAGCTCAGATACCGTTCCATAAACCCAATATGTAATAGACAAGACCTACTCCTTGCTCAGTGAACTGGACTCGATACCCCCTATTCACCGCCCAAGAATATATCTGACTAGGAAGAATCTTAAAAGCTATGTATTGATATCTCTCTGTAAATGAGTCAAGTGGGTGTAAAGCAGCATAAACAGAGCAGTGAAAAGCAGCTAAACCCCATTATAAAAATCAATTACTTTTAAAATCCCGTGAAACAAAGACAGTGAAAGAGAGAGAAATTCTTACAAAATTCGTTCAGGGGCTGTGATGCCACCTTTATTGACCATCTCTAGACCCACAGCTGATTGAGATATAAGGGTGGACACTCGTGGGGCTGAGAGGTTTGGTGAGGTTGGGTGAGCAAACGCAGACCCTTTAAAGTAATACTGCGTGATACCCATCCCATGGGTCCAAAATCTCCAGGTTCAAGGGCATCTTCCTACATCGAAAACATGCATGAGAAACCCAGAAGATGGTACACCGTGTGATCGGGAAAGGTTTCTAAAACGCACCTCATTTCTCATCTCCTTGTGCTCGGGTTGGCCATTACAGCCGCTTTACGAGCAATCTCCCTCCTTCGAGAATCAGCACCTTTAACCTCCTGTTCCGTACAGGTTGCAATTTGTCCTGAGGATGAACGGGAAGAGGGGGAACTAGTGAGAGACTAGCTCTAGGTGTTGGGACAGGCACAGGTCACTCTATTTTCCCATCAGGAAGAATAAATAACCACAGGTTCAGCCTGCCGCCCGGAAGCAGAACAGGGCCTGAAGCAATCCTGTGCTTTTGCCGCCAGCTCCCAAAAAAGCGAGTTGAAAAATCGAGCTCAGGGGCACTGCAATTCACGAACCTGCAGAGTTATAAATGATAACTCTCGTCCACAAATATATTGAGGGAAGGCAACGAAGAGGATTTGAAAGCAAGGTAGAATTGCAGGAAACAGATTTCAGGAGGTAGATTCGAATCGCCTTTAAAGCACAGGAAAAGCGGCAAAACCTCGACCATGATGCCCTTGGCCAAAAAGGGCGTATGCGTTTTTTCCTGAATATATTCAGGAAAAAACGCATACGCCCTTTTTGGCCAACCAAGCAACCTGGAAAGGCAAATCAGCACTACAAAGAAGTCTCGCTTCCCATCGGTCAAAAGGGCCATGCTGAATAAAGTGTCAAAACCAGAAATGCAGGACAGGCCATGGAGAAATGGGAGCCTTGCTACGCTGATGGGCGGGATGTAAATTGCCAACAGCCACTCTGGAGAAGTGTACGGTGTGTCCTGAAACCTCTAAAAAACTCAGCTTAGAGAGCATAGGGCACTTCCACTCATGGGCATATAAATTGGGAAAACTAAAAATCAGCAAGACACAGGCACCCCAAAGTTTAGGGCTGCTCTGTTGACAGGAACCTCCACTTCGTTACACCTTAAATATCCCAGGAAAGAAAAAAAAGGATAAAGAAGTTGTGGTCCTTATGTACAATGGAATATCACTCAGCCATGTAATCAACGTCATAAGGCTAGTAGCAGCATGATGAGTGGATTTAGGTACGACGATTCTAAGTGAAATAAGTCAACCAGAAAACGACACTTATCATAAGATATCACTTATAGAGGGAATGTAAAAATCGCTACCCTTGAACTGAATTACAAAACAGAACAGAGACACACGTTTACAAAACACACTATGGCTGCTTAACGGGAAAGGTGAGGTCGGGTGAGGCAGAAAACAAGGGTTTCAAATTAGCTCAGATACCGTTCCATAAACCCAATATGTAATAGACAAGACCTACTCCTTGCTCAGTGAACTGGACTCAACACCCCCTGTTCACCGCCCAAGAATATATCTGACTAGTAAGAATCTTAAAACCAATGTATTGATATCCCTCTGTAAGTGAGTCAAGTGGGTGTAAAGCGGCATAAACACAGCAGTGAAAAGCAGCTAAACCCCATTATAAAAATCAATTACTTTTAAAAACCCGTGAAACAAAGACAGTGAAAGAGAGAGAAATTCTTACAAAATTCGTTCAGGGGCTGTGATGCCACCTGGATTGACCATCTCTAGACCCACAGCTGATTGAGACATAAGGGTGGACACTCTTGGGGCTGAGAGGTTTGGTGAGGTTGGGTGAGCAAACGCAGACCCTTTAAAGTAATACTGCGTGGTATCCATCCCATGGGTCCAAAATCTCCAGGTTCAAGGGCATCTTCCTACATCGAAAACATGCATGAGAAACCCAGAAGATGGTACACCGTGTGATCGGGAAAGGTTTCTAAAACGCACCTCATTTCTCATCTCCTTGTGCTCGGGTTGGCCATTACAGACGCTTTACTAGCAATCTCCCTCCTTCGAGAATCAGCACCTTTAACCTCCTGTTCCGAACAGGTTGCAATTTGTCCTGAGGATGAACGGGAAGAGGGGGAACCAGTGAGAGACTAGCTCTAGGTGTTGGGACAGGCACAGGTCACTCTATTTTCCCATCAGGAAGAAGAATTAACCACAGGCTCAGCCTGCCGCCCGGAAGCAGAACAGGGCCTGAAGCAATCCTGCGCTTTTGCGGCCAGCTCCCAAAAAAGCGAGTTGAAAAATCGAGCTCAGGGGCACTGCAATTCACAGACCTGCAGAGTTATAAATGATAACTCTCGTCCACAAATATATTGAGGGAAGGCAACGAGGAGGATTTGAAAGCAAGGCAGAATTGCAGGAAACAGATTTCAGGAGGTAGAGTCGAATCGCCTTTAAAGCACAGGAAAAGCGGCAAAACCTCGACCATGATGCCCTTGGCCAAAAAGGGCGTATGCGTTTTTTCCTGAATATATTCAGGAAAAAACGCATACGCCCTTTTTGGCCAACCAAGCAACCTGGAAAGGCAAATCAGCACTACAAAGAAGTCTCGCTTCCCATCGGTCAAAAGGGCCATGCTGAATAAAGTGTCAAAACCAGAAATGCAGGACAGGCCATGGAGAAATGGGAGCCTTGCTACGCTGATGGGCGGGATGTAAATTGCCAACAGCCACTCTGGAGAAGTGTACGGTGTGTCCTGAAACCTCTAAAAAACTCAGCTTAGAGAGCATAGGGCACTTCCACTCATGGGCATATAAATTGGGAAAACTAAAAATCAGCAAGACACAGGCACCCCAAAGTTTAGGGCTGCTCTGTTGACAGGAACCTCCACTTCGTTACACCTTAAATATCCCAGGAAAGAAAAAAAAGGATAAAGAAGTTGTGGTCCTTATGTACAATGGAATATCACTCAGCCATGAAATCAACGTCATAAGGCTAGTAGCAGCATGATGAGTGGATTTAAGTACAACGATTCTAAGTGAAATAAGTCAACCAGAAAACGACACTTATCATAAGATATCACTTATAGAGGGAATGTAAAAATCGCTACCCTTGAACTGAATTACAAAACAGAACAGAGACACACGTTTACAAAACACACTATGGCTGCTTAACGGGAAAGGTGAGGTCGGGTGAGGCAGAAAACAAGGGTTTCAAATTAGCTCAGATACCGTTCCATAAACCCAATATGTAATAGACAAGACCTACTCCTTGCTCAGTGAACTGGACTCGACACCCCCTATTCACCGCCCAAGAATATATCTGACTAGGAAGAATCTTAAAAGCTATGTATTGATATCTCTCTGTAAATGAGTCAAGTGGGTGTAAAGCAGCATAAACAGAGCAGTGAAAAGCAGCTAAACCCCATTATAAAAATCAATTACTTTTAAAATCCCGTGAAACAAAGACAGTGAAAGAGAGAGAAATTCTTACAAAATTCGTTCAGGGGCTGTGATGCCACCTTTATTGACCATCTCTAGACCCACAGCTGATTGAGATATAAGGGTGGACACTCGTGGGGCTGAGAGGTTTGGTGAGGTTGGGTGAGCAAACGCAGACCCTTTAAAGTAATACTGCGTGATACCCATCCCATGGGTCCAAAATCTCCAGGTTCAAGGGCATCTTCCTACATCGAAAACATGCATGAGAAACCCAGAAGATGGTACACCGTGTGATCGGGAAAGGTTTCTAAAACGCACCTCATTTCTCATCTCCTTGTGCTCGGGTTGGCCATTACAGCCGCTTTACGAGCAATCTCCCTCCTTCGAGAATCAGCACCTTTAACCTCCTGTTCCGTACAGGTTGCAATTTGTCCTGAGGATGAACGGGAAGAGGGGGAACTAGTGAGAGACTAGCTCTAGGTGTTGGGACAGGCACAGGTCACTCTATTTTCCCATCAGGAAGAATAAATAACCACAGGTTCAGCCTGCCGCCCGGAAGCAGAACAGGGCCTGAAGCAATCCTGTGCTTTTGCCGCCAGCTCCCAAAAAAGCGAGTTGAAAAATCGAGCTCAGGGGCACTGCAATTCACGAACCTGCAGAGTTATAAATGATAACTCTCGTCCACAAATATATTGAGGGAAGGCAACGAAGAGGATTTGAAAGCAAGGTAGAATTGCAGGAAACAGATTTCAGGAGGTAGATTCGAATCGCCTTTAAAGCACAGGAAAAGCGGCAAAACCTCGACCATGATGCCCTTGGCCAAAAAGGGCGTATGCGTTTTTTCCTGAATATATTCAGGAAAAAACGCATACGCCCTTTTTGGCCAACCAAGCAACCTGGAAAGGCAAATCAGCACTACAAAGAAGTCTCGCTTCCCATCGGTCAAAAGGGCCATGCTGAATAAAGTGTCAAAACCAGAAATGCAGGACAGGCCATGGAGAAATGGGAGCCTTGCTACGCTGATGGGCGGGATGTAAATTGCCAACAGCCACTCTGGAGAAGTGTACGGTGTGTCCTGAAACCTCTAAAAAACTCAGCTTAGAGAGCATAGGGCACTTCCACTCATGGGCATATAAATTGGGAAAACTAAAAATCAGCAAGACACAGGCACCCCAAAGTTTAGGGCTGCTCTGTTGACAGGAACCTCCACTTCGTTACACCTTAAACATCCCAGGAAAGAAAAAAAAGGATAAAGAAGTTGTGGTCCTTATGTACAATGGAATATCACTCAGCCATGAAATCAACGTTATAAGGCTAGTAGCAGCATGATGAGTGGATTTAGGTACGACGATTCTAAGTGAAATAAGTCAACCAGAAAACGACACTTATCATAAGATATCACTTATAGAGGGAATGTAAAAATCGCTACACTTCAACTGAATTACAAAACAGAACAGAGACACACGTTTACAAAACACACTATGGCTGCTTAACGGGAAAGGTGAGGTCGGGTGAGGCAGAAAACAAGGGTTTCAAATTAGCTCAGATACCGTTCCATAAACCCAATATGTAATAGACAAGACCTACTCCTTGCTCAGTGAACTGGACTCAACACCCCCTGTTCACCGCCCAAGAATATATCTGACTAGTAAGAATCTTAAAACCAATGTATTGATATCCCTCTGTAAGTGAGTCAAGTGGGTGTAAAGCGGCATAAACACAGCAGTGAAAAGCAGCTAAACCCCATTATAAAAATCAATTACTTTTAAAAACCCGTGAAACAAAGACAGTGAAAGAGAGAGAAATTCTTACAAAATTCGTTCAGGGGCTGTGATGCCACCTGGATTGACCATCTCTAGACCCACAGCTGATTGAGACATAAGGGTGGACACTCTTGGGGCTGAGAGGTTTGGTGAGGTTGGGTGAGCAAACGCAGACCCTTTAAAGTAATACTGCGTGGTATCCATCCCATGGGTCCAAAATCTCCAGGTTCAAGGGCATCTTCCTACATCGAAAACATGCATGAGAAACCCAGAAGATGGTACACCGTGTGATCGGGAAAGGTTTCTAAAACGCACCTCATTTCTCATCTCCTTGTGCTCGGGTTGGCCATTACAGACGCTTTACTAGCAATCTCCCTCCTTCGAGAATCAGCACCTTTAACCTCCTGTTCCGAACAGGTTGCAATTTGTCCTGAGGATGAACGGGAAGAGGGGGAACCAGTGAGAGACTAGCTCTAGGTGTTGGGACAGGCACAGGTCACTCTATTTTCCCATCAGGAAGAAGAATTAACCACAGGCTCAGCCTGCCGCCCGGAAGCAGAACAGGGCCTGAAGCAATCCTGCGCTTTTGCGGCCAGCTCCCAAAAAAGCGAGTTGAAAAATCGAGCTCAGGGGCACTGCAATTCACAGACCTGCAGAGTTATAAATGATAACTCTCGTCCACAAATATATTGAGGGAAGGCAACGAGGAGGATTTGAAAGCAAGGCAGAATTGCAGGAAACAGATTTCAGGAGGTAGAGTCGAATCGCCTTTAAAGCACAGGAAAAGCGGCAAAACCTCGACCATGATGCCCTTGGCCAAAAAGGGCGTATGCGTTTTTTCCTGAATATATTCAGGAAAAAACGCATACGCCCTTTTTGGCCAACCAAGCAACCTGGAAAGGCAAATCAGCACTACAAAGAAGTCTCGCTTCCCATCGGTCAAAAGGGCCATGCTGAATAAAGTGTCAAAACCAGAAATGCAGGACAGGCCATGGAGAAATGGGAGCCTTGCTACGCTGATGGGCGGGATGTAAATTGCCAACAGCCACTCTGGAGAAGTGTACGGTGTGTCCTGAAACCTCTAAAAAACTCAGCTTAGAGAGCATAGGGCACTTCCACTCATGGGCATATAAATTGGGAAAACTAAAAATCAGCAAGACACAGGCACCCCAAAGTTTAGGGCTGCTCTGTTGACAGGAACCTCCACTTCGTTACACCTTAAATATCCCAGGAAAGAAAAAAAAGGATAAAGAAGTTGTGGTCCTTATGTACAATGGAATATCACTCAGCCATGAAATCAACGTTATAAGGCTAGTAGCAGCATGATGAGTGGATTTAGGTACGACGATTCTAAGTGAAATAAGTCAACCAGAAAACGACACTTATCATAAGATATCACTTATAGAGGGAATGTAAAAATCGCTACCCTTGAACTGAATTACAAAACAGAACAGAGACACACGTTTACAAAACACACTATGGCTGCTTAACGGGAAAGGTGAGGTCGGGTGAGGCAGAAAACAAGGGTTTCAAATTAGCTCAGATACCGTTCCATAAACCCAATATGTAATAGACAAGACCTACTCCTTGCTCAGTGAACTGGACTCAACACCCCCTGTTCACCGCCCAAGAATATATCTGACTAGTAAGAATCTTAAAACCAATGTATTGATATCCCTCTGTAAGTGAGTCAAGTGGGTGTAAAGCGGCATAAACACAGCAGTGAAAAGCAGCTAAACCCCATTATAAAAATCAATTACTTTTAAAAACCCGTGAAACAAAGACAGTGAAAGAGAGAGAAATTCTTACAAAATTCGTTCAGGGGCTGTGATGCCACCTGGATTGACCATCTCTAGACCCACAGCTGATTGAGACATAAGGGTGGACACTCTTGGGGCTGAGAGGTTTGGTGAGGTTGGGTGAGCAAACGCAGACCCTTTAAAGTAATACTGCGTGGTATCCATCCCATGGGTCCAAAATCTCCAGGTTCAAGGGCATCTTCCTACATCGAAAACATGCATGAGAAACCCAGAAGATGGTACACCGTGTGATCGGGAAAGGTTTCTAAAACGCACCTCATTTCTCATCTCCTTGTGCTCGGGTTGGCCATTACAGACGCTTTACTAGCAATCTCCCTCCTTCGAGAATCAGCACCTTTAACCTCCTGTTCCGAACAGGTTGCAATTTGTCCTGAGGATGAACGGGAAGAGGGGGAACCAGTGAGAGACTAGCTCTAGGTGTTGGGACAGGCACAGGTCACTCTATTTTCCCATCAGGAAGAAGAATTAACCACAGGCTCAGCCTGCCGCCCGGAAGCAGAACAGGGCCTGAAGCAATCCTGCGCTTTTGCGGCCAGCTCCCAAAAAAGCGAGTTGAAAAATCGAGCTCAGGGGCACTGCAATTCACAGACCTGCAGAGTTATAAATGATAACTCTCGTCCACAAATATATTGAGGGAAGGCAACGAGGAGGATTTGAAAGCAAGGCAGAATTGCAGGAAACAGATTTCAGGAGGTAGAGTCGAATCGCCTTTAAAGCACAGGAAAAGCGGCAAAACCTCGACCATGATGCCCTTGGCCAAAAAGGGCGTATGCGTTTTTTCCTGAATATATTCAGGAAAAAACGCATACGCCCTTTTTGGCCAACCAAGCAACCTGGAAAGGCAAATCAGCACTACAAAGAAGTCTCGCTTCCCATCGGTCAAAAGGGCCATGCTGAATAAAGTGTCAAAACCAGAAATGCAGGACAGGCCATGGAGAAATGGGAGCCTTGCTACGCTGATGGGCGGGATGTAAATTGCCAACAGCCACTCTGGAGAAGTGTACGGTGTGTCCTGAAACCTCTAAAAAACTCAGCTTAGAGAGCATAGGGCACTTCCACTCATGGGCATATAAATTGGGAAAACTAAAAATCAGCAAGACACAGGCACCCCAAAGTTTAGGGCTGCTCTGTTGACAGGAACCTCCACTTCGTTACACCTTAAATATCCCAGGAAAGAAAAAAAAGGATAAAGAAGTTGTGGTCCTTATGTACAATGGAATATCACTCAGCCATGAAATCAACGTCATAAGGCTAGTAGCAGCATGATGAGTGGATTTAGGTACGACGATTCTAAGTGAAATAAGTCAACCAGAAAACGACACTTATCATAAGATATCACTTATAGAGGTAATGTAAAAATCGCTACCCTTGAACTGAATTACAAAACAGAACAGAGACACACGTTTACAAAACACACTATGGCTGCTTAACGGGAAAGGTGAGGTCGGGTGAGGCAGAAAACAAGGGTTTCAAATTAGCTCAGATACCGTTCCATAAACCCAATATGTAATAGACAAGACCTACTCCTTGCTCAGTGAACTGGACTCGACACCCCCTATTCACCGCCCAAGAATATATCTGACTAGGAAGAATCTTAAAAGCTATGTATTGATATCTCTCTGTAAATGAGTCAAGTGGGTGTAAAGCAGCATAAACAGAGCAGTGAAAAGCAGCTAAACCCCATTATAAAAATCAATTACTTTTAAAATCCCGTGAAACAAAGACAGTGAAAGAGAGAGAAATTCTTACAAAATTCGTTCAGGGGCTGTGATGCCACCTTTATTGACCATCTCTAGACCCACAGCTGATTGAGATATAAGGGTGGACACTCGTGGGGCTGAGAGGTTTGGTGAGGTTGGGTGAGCAAACGCAGACCCTTTAAAGTAATACTGCGTGATACCCATCCCATGGGTCCAAAATCTCCAGGTTCAAGGGCATCTTCCTACATCGAAAACATGCATGAGAAACCCAGAAGATGGTACACCGTGTGATCGGGAAAGGTTTCTAAAACGCACCTCATTTCTCATCTCCTTGTGCTCGGGTTGGCCATTACAGCCGCTTTACGAGCAATCTCCCTCCTTCGAGAATCAGCACCTTTAACCTCCTGTTCCGTACAGGTTGCAATTTGTCCTGAGGATGAACGGGAAGAGGGGGAACTAGTGAGAGACTAGCTCTAGGTGTTGGGACAGGCACAGGTCACTCTATTTTCCCATCAGGAAGAATAAATAACCACAGGTTCAGCCTGCCGCCCGGAAGCAGAACAGGGCCTGAAGCAATCCTGTGCTTTTGCCGCCAGCTCCCAAAAAAGCGAGTTGAAAAATCGAGCTCAGGGGCACTGCAATTCACGAACCTGCAGAGTTATAAATGATAACTCTCGTCCACAAATATATTGAGGGAAGGCAACGAAGAGGATTTGAAAGCAAGGTAGAATTGCAGGAAACAGATTTCAGGAGGTAGATTCGAATCGCCTTTAAAGCACAGGAAAAGCGGCAAAACCTCGACCATGATGCCCTTGGCCAAAAAGGGCGTATGCGTTTTTTTACTGAATATATTCAGGAAAAAACGCATACGCCCTTTTTGGCCAACCAAGCAACCTGGAAAGGCAAATCAGCACTACAAAGAAGTCTCGCTTCCCATCGGTCAAAAGGGCCATGCTGAATAAAGTGTCAAAACCAGAAATGCAGGACAGGCCATGGAGAAATGGGAGCCTTGCTACGCTGATGGGCGGGATGTAAATTGCCAACAGCCACTCTGGAGAAGTGTACGGTGTGTCCTGAAACCTCTAAAAAACTCAGCTTAGAGAGCATAGGGCACTTCCACTCATGGGCATATAAATTGGGAAAACTAAAAATCAGCAAGACACAGGCACCCCAAAGTTTAGGGCTGCTCTGTTGACAGGAACCTCCACTTCGTTACACCTTAAATATCCCAGGAAAGAAAAAAAAGGATAAAGAAGTTGTGGTCCTTATGTACAATGGAATATCACTCAGCCATGAAATCAACGTCATAAGGCTAGTAGCAGCATGATGAGTGGATTTAAGTACAACGATTCTAAGTGAAATAAGTCAACCAGAAAACGACACTTATCATAAGATATCACTTATAGAGGGAATGTAAAAATCGCTACCCTTGAACTGAATTACAAAACAGAACAGAGACACACGTTTACAAAACACACTATGGCTGCTTAACGGGAAAGGTGAGGTCGGGTGAGGCAGAAAACAAGGGTTTCAAATTAGCTCAGATACCGTTCCATAAACCCAATATGTAATAGACAAGACCTACTCCTTGCTCAGTGAACTGGACTCGACACCCCCTATTCACCGCCCAAGAATATATCTGACTAGGAAGAATCTTAAAAGCTATGTATTGATATCTCTCTGTAAATGAGTCAAGTGGGTGTAAAGCAGCATAAACAGAGCAGTGAAAAGCAGCTAAACCCCATTATAAAAATCAATTACTTTTAAAATCCCGTGAAACAAAGACAGTGAAAGAGAGAGAAATTCTTACAAAATTCGTTCAGGGGCTGTGATGCCACCTTTATTGACCATCTCTAGACCCACAGCTGATTGAGATATAAGGGTGGACACTCGTGGGGCTGAGAGGTTTGGTGAGGTTGGGTGAGCAAACGCAGACCCTTTAAAGTAATACTGCGTGATACCCATCCCATGGGTCCAAAATCTCCAGGTTCAAGGGCATCTTCCTACATCGAAAACATGCATGAGAAACCCAGAAGATGGTACACCGTGTGATCGGGAAAGGTTTCTAAAACGCACCTCATTTCTCATCTCCTTGTGCTCGGGTTGGCCATTACAGCCGCTTTACGAGCAATCTCCCTCCTTCGAGAATCAGCACCTTTAACCTCCTGTTCCGTACAGGTTGCAATTTGTCCTGAGGATGAACGGGAAGAGGGGGAACTAGTGAGAGACTAGCTCTAGGTGTTGGGACAGGCACAGGTCACTCTATTTTCCCATCAGGAAGAATAAATAACCACAGGTTCAGCCTGCCGCCCGGAAGCAGAACAGGGCCTGAAGCAATCCTGTGCTTTTGCCGCCAGCTCCCAAAAAAGCGAGTTGAAAAATCGAGCTCAGGGGCACTGCAATTCACGAACCTGCAGAGTTATAAATGATAACTCTCGTCCACAAATATATTGAGGGAAGGCAACGAAGAGGATTTGAAAGCAAGGTAGAATTGCAGGAAACAGATTTCAGGAGGTAGATTCGAATCGCCTTTAAAGCACAGGAAAAGCGGCAAAACCTCGACCATGATGCCCTTGGCCAAAAAGGGCGTATGCGTTTTTTACTGAATATATTCAGGAAAAAACGCATACGCCCTTTTTGGCCAACCAAGCAACCTGGAAAGGCAAATCAGCGCTACAAAGAAGTCTCGCTTCCCATCGGTCAAAAGGGCCATGCTGAATAAAGTGTCAAAACCAGAAATGCAGGACAGGCCATGGAGAAATGGGAGCCTTGCTACGCTGATGGGCGGGATGTAAATTGCCAACAGCCACTCTGGAGAAGAGTACGGGGTGTCCTGAAACATCTAAAAAACTCAGCTTAGAGAGCATAGGGCACTTCCACTCATGGGCGTATAAATTGGGAAAACTAAAAATCAGCAAGACACAGGCACCCCAAAGTTTAGGGCTGCTCTGTTGACAAGAACCTCCACTTCGTTACACCTTAAATATCCCAGGAAAGAGAAAAATGGATAAGGAAGTTGTGGTCCTTATGTACAATGGCATATCACTCAGCCATGAAATTAACGTCATAAGGCTAGTAGCAGCATGATGAGAGGATTTAGGTACGACGATTCTAAGTGAAATAAGTCACACAGAAAAAGACACTTATCATAAGATATCACTTAGAGAGGGAATGTAAAAACCGCTACACTTGAACTGAATTACAAAACAGAACAGCGTCACACGTTTAGAAGACACACTATGGCTGCTTAACGGGAAAGGTGAGGTGGGGTGATGCATAAAACAAGGGTTTCAAATTAGCTCAGATACCGTTCCATAAACCCAATATGTAATAGACAAGACCTACTCCTTGCTCAGTGAACTGGACTCAACACCCCCTATTCACCGCCCAAGAATATATCTGACTAGGAACAATCTTCAAATCTATGTATTGATATCCCTCTGTAAATGAGTCAAGTGGGTGTAAAGCAGCATAAACCCAGCAGTGAAAAGCAGCTAAACCCCATTATAAAAATCAATTACTTTTAAAATCCCATGAAACAAAGACAGTGAAAGGGAGAGAAATTCTTACAAAATTCGTTCAGGGGCTGTGATGCCACCTGGATTGACCATCTCTAGACCCACAGCTGATTGAGACATAAGGGTGGACACTCTTGGGGCTGAGAGGTTTGGTGAGGTTGGGTGAGCAAACACAGACCCTTTAAAGTAATACTGTGTGGTACCCATCTCATGGGTCCCAAATCTCCAGGTTCAAGGGCATCTTCCTACATCGAAAACATGCATGAGAAACCCAGAAGATGGTACACCGTGTGATCGGGAAAGGTTTCTAAAACGCACCTCATTTCTCATCTCCTTGTGCTCGGATTCGCCATTCCAGCCGCGTTAGTAGCAATCTCCCTCCGTGGAGAATCAGCACCTTTAACCTCCTGTTCCGTACAGGTTGCAATTTGTCCTGAGGATGAACGGGAAGAGGGGGAACCAATGAGAGACTAGGTCTAGGTGTTGGGACAAGCACAGGTCACTCTATTTTCCCATCAGGAAGAAGAATTAACCACAGGCTCAGCCTGCCGCCCGGAACCAGAATAGGGCCTGAAGCAATCCTACGCTTTTGTGGCCAACTCCGAAGAAAGCGAGTTGAAAAATGGAGCTCAGGGGCACTGCAATTCACAGACCTGCAGAGTTAGAAATGATAACTCTCGTCCACAAATATATTGAGGGAAGGCAACGAAGAGGATTTGAAAGCAAGGCAGAATTGCAGGAAACAGATTTCAGGAGGTAGATTCGAATCGCCTTTAAAGCACAGGAAAAGCGGCAAAACCTCGACCATGATGCCCTTGGCCAAAAAGGGCGTATACGTTTTTTCCTGAATATATTCAGGAAAAAACGCATACGCCCTTTTTGGCCAACCAAGCAACCTGGAAAGGCAAATCAGCGCTACAAAGAAGTCTCGCTTCCCATCGGTCAAAAGGGCCATGCTGAATAATGTGTCAAAACCAGAAATGCAGGACAGGCCATGGCGAAACGGGAGCCTTGCTACGCTGATGGGCGGGATGTAAATTGCCAACAGCCACTCTGGAGAAGGGTACGGTGTGTCCTGAAACCTCTAAAAAACTCAGCTTAGAGAGCATAGGGCACTTCCACTCATGGGCATATAAATTGGGAAAACTAAAAATCAGCAAGACACAGGCACCCCAAAGTTTAGGGCTGCTCTGTTGACAAGAACCTCCACTTCGTTACACCTTAAATATCCCAGGAAAGAGAAAAATGGATAAGGAAGTTGTGGTCCTTATGTACAATGGCATATCACTCAGCCATGAAATTAACGTCATAAGGCTAGCAGCAGCATGATGAGAGGATTTAGGTACGACGATTCTAAGTGAAATAAGTCACACAGAAAAAGACACTTATCATAAGATATCACTTAGAGAGGGAATGCAAAAACCGCTACACTTGAACGGAATTACAAAACAGAACAGCGTCACACGTTTACAAGACACACTATGGCTGCTTAACGGGAAAGGTGAGGTGGGTGATGCATAAAACAAGGGTTTCAAATTAGCTCAGATACCGTTCCATAAACCCAATATGTAATAGACAAGACCTACTCCTTGCTCAGTGAACTGGACTCAACACCCCCTGTTCACCGCCCAAGAATATATCTGACTAGTAAGAATCTTAAAAGCAATGTATTGATATCCCTCTGTAAGTGAGTCAAGTGGGTGTAAAGCGGCATAAACACAGCAGTGAAAAGCAGCTAAACCCCATTATAAAAATCAATTACTTTTAAAAACCCGTGAAACAAAGACAGTGAAAGAGAGAGAAATTCTTACAAAATTCGTTCAGGGGCTGTGATGCCACCTGGATTGACCATCTCTAGACCCACAGCTGATTGAGACATAAGGGTGGACACTCTTGGGGCTGAGAGGTTTGGTGAGGTTGGGTGAGCAAACGCAGACCCTTTAAAGTAATACTGCGTGGTATCCATCCCATGGGTCCAAAATCTCCAGGTTCAAGGGCATCTTCCTACATCGAAAACATGCATGAGAAACCCAGAAGATGGTACACCGTGTGATCGGGAAAGGTTTCTAAAACGCACCTCATTTCTCATCTCCTTGTGCTCGGGTTGGCCATTACAGCCGCTTTACTAGCAATCTCCCTCCTTCGAGAATCAGCACCTTTAACCTCCTGTTCCGTATAGGTTGCAATTTGTCCTGAGGATGAAAGGGAAGAGGGGGAACCAGTGAGAGACTAGCTCTAGGTGTTGGGACAGGCACAGGTCACTCTATTTTCCCATCAGGAAGAAGAATTAACCACAGGCTCAGCCTGCCGCCCGGAAGCAGAACAGGGCCTGAAGCAATCCTGTGCTTTTGCGGCCAGCTCCCAAAAAAGCGAGTTGAAAAATCGAGCTCAGGGGCACTGCAATTCACAAACCTGCAGAGTTATAAATGATAACTCTCGTCCACAAATATATTGAGGGAAGGCAACGAGGAGGATTTGAAAGCAAGGCAGAATTGCAGGAAACAGATTTCAGGAGGTAGAGTCGAATCGCCTTTAAAGCACAGGAAAAGCGGCAAAACCTCGACCATGATGCCCTTGGCCAAAAAGGGCGTATGCGTTTTTTCCTGAATATATTCAGGAAAAAACGCATACGCCCTTTTTGGCCAACCAAGCAACCTGGAAAGGCAAATCAGCGCTACAAAGAAGTCTCGCTTCCCATCGGTCAAAAGGGCCATGCTGAATAAAGTGTCAAAACCAGAAATGCAGGACAGGCCATGGAGAAACGGGAGCCTTGCTACGCTGATGGGCGGGATGTAAATTGCCAACAGCCACTCTGGAGAAGTGTACGGTGTGTCCTGAAACCTCTAAAAAACTCAGCTTAGAGAGCATAGGGCACTTCCACTCGTGGGCATATAAATTGGGAAAACTAAAAATCAGCAAGACACAGGCACCCCAAAGTTTAGGGCTGCTCTGTTGACAAGAACCTCCACTTCGTTACACCTTAAATATCCCAGGAAAGAAAAAAATGGATAAAGAAGTTGTGGTCCTTATGTACAATGGAATATCACTCAGCCATGAAATCAACGTCATAAGGCTAGTAGCAGCATGATGAGTGGATTTAGGTACGACGATTCTAAGTGAAATAAGTCACACAGAAAAAGACACTTATCATAAGATATCACTTAGAGAGGGAATGCAAAAACCGCTACACTTGAACGGAATTACAAAACAGAACAGCGTCACACGTTTAGAAGACACACTATGGCTGCTTAACGGGAAAGGTGAGGTGGGTGATGCATAAAACAAGGGTTTCAAATTAGCTCAGATACCGTTCCATAAACCCAATATGTAATAGACAAGACCTACTCCTTGCTCAGTGAACTGGACTCAACACCCCCTGTTCACCGCCCAAATATATATCTGACTAGTAAGAATCTTAAAACCAATGTATTGATATCCCTCTGTAAGTGAGTCAAGTGGGTGTAAAGCGGCATAAACAGAGCAGTGAAAAGCAGCTAAACCCCATTATAAAAATCAATTACTTTTAAAAACCCGTGAAACAAAGACAGTGAAAGAGAGAGAAATTCTTACAAAATTCGTTCAGGGGCTGTGATGCCACCTGGATTGACCATCTCTAGACCCACAGCTGATTGAGACATAAGGGTGGACACTCTTGGGGCTGAGAGGTTTGGTGAGGTTGGGTGAGCAAACGCAGACCCTTTAAAGTAATACTGCGTGGTATCCATCCCATGGGTCCAAAATCTCCAGGTTCAAGGGCATCTTCCTACATCGAAAACATGCATGAGAAACCCAGAAGATGGTACACCGTGTGATCGGGAAAGGTTTCTAAAACGCACCTCATTTCTCATCTCCTTGTGCTTGGGTTCGCCATTCCAGCCACTTTACTAGCAATCTCCCTCCTTGGAGAATAAGCACCTTTAACCTCCTGTTCCGTACAGGTTGCAATTTGTCCTGAGGATGAACGGGAAGAGGCGGTACCAATGAGAGACTAGCTCTAGGTGTTGGGACAGGCACAGGTCACTCTATTTTCCCATCAGGAAGACGAATTAACCACAGGCTCAGTCTGCCGCCCGGAACAAGAACAGAGCCTGAAGCAATCCTGCACTTTTGCGGCCAGCTCCCAAGAAAGCGAGTTGAAAATTGGAGCTCAGGGGCACTGCAATTCACAAACCTGCAGAGTTATAAATGATAACTCTCGTCCCCAAATATATTGAGGGAAGGCAACGAAGAGGATTTGAAAGCAAGGCAGAATTGCAGGAAACAGATTTCAGGAGGTAGATTCGAATCGCCTTTAAAGCACAGGAAAAGCGGCAAAACCTCGACCATGATGCCCTTGGCCAAAAAGGGCGTATGCGTTTTTTCCTGAATATATTCAGGAAAAAACGCATACGCCCTTTTTGGCCAACCAAGCAACCTGGAAAGGCAAATCAGCGCTACAAAGAAGTCTCGCTTCCCATCGGTCAAAAGGGCCATGCTGAATAAAGTGTCAAAACCAGAAATGCAGGAAAGGCCAAGGAGAAACGGGAGCCTTGCTACGGTGACGGGCGGGATGTAAATTGCGAACAGCCACTCTGGAGAAGTGTACGGTGTGTCCTGAAACATCTAAAAAACTCAGGTTAGAGAGCATAGGGCACTTCCACTCATGGGCGTATAAATTGGGAGAACTAAAAATCAGCAAGACACAGGCACCCCAAAGTTTAGGGCTGCTCTGTTGACAAGAACCTCCACTTCGTTACACCTTAAATATCCCAGGAAAGAGAAAAATGGATAAAGAAGCTGTGGTCCTTATGTACAATGGAATATCACTCAGCCATGAAATCAACGTACTAAGGCTAGTAGCAGCATGATGAGTGGATTTAGGTACGACGATTCGAAGTGAAATAAGTCACACAGAAAAAGACACTTATCATAAGATATCACTTATAGAGGGAATGTAAAAACCGCTACACTTGAACTGAATTACAAAACAGAACAGCGTCACACGTTTAGAAAACACACTATGGCTGCTTAACGGGAAAGGTGAGGTGGGGTGATGCATAAAACAAGGGTTTCAAATTAGCTCAGATACCGTTCCATAAACCCAATATGTAATAGACAAGACCTACTCCTTGCTCAGTGAACTGGACTCAACACCCCCTATTCACCGCCCAAGAAAATATCTGACTAGTAAGAATCTTAAAACCAATGTACTGATATCTCTCTGTAAATGAGTCAAGTGGGTGTAAAGCGGCATAAACACAGCAGTGAAAAGCAGCTAAACCCCATTATAAAAATCAATTACTTTTAAAAACCCGTGAAACAAAGACAGTGAAAGAGAGAGAAATTCTAACAAAATTCGTTCAGGGGCTGTGATGCCACCTGGATTGACCATCTCTAGACCCACAGCTGATTGAGACATAAGGGTGGACACTCTTGGGCCTGAGAGGTTTGGTGAGGTTGGGTGAGCAAACGCAGACCCTATAAAGTAATACTGCCTGGTACCCATCCCATGGGTCCCAAATCTCCAGGTTCAAGGGCATCTTCCTACATCGAAAACATGCATGAGAAACCCAGAAGATGGTACACCGTGTGATCGGGAAAGGTTTCTAAAACGCACCTCATTTCTCATCTCCTTATGCTCGGGTTCTCCATTTCAGCCGCTTTACTAGCAATCTCCCTCCTTGGAGAATCAGCACCTTTAACCTCCTGTTCCGTATAGGTTGCAATTTGTCCTGAGGATGAACGGGAAGAGGGGGAACCAATGAGAGACTAGCTCTAGGTGTTGGGACAGGCACAGGTCACTCTATTTTCCCATCAGGAAGAAGAATTAACCACAGGCTCAGCCTGCCCCCCGGAACCACAATAGGGCCTGATGCAATCCTGCGCTTTTGCGGCCAGCTCCCAAGAAAGCGAGTTGAAAAATCGAGCTCAGGGGCACTGCAATTCACAGACCTGCAGAGTTATAAATGATAACTCTCGTCCACAAATATATTGAGGGAAGGCAACGAGGAGGATTTGAAAGCAAGGCAGAATTGCAGGAAACAGATTTCAGGAGGTAGAGTCGAATCGCCTTTAAAGCACAGGAAAAGCGGCAAAACCTCGACCATGATGCCCTTGGCCAAAAAGGGCGTATGCGTTTTTTCCTGAATATATTCAGGAAAAAACGCATACGCCCTTTTTGGCCAACCAAGCAACCTGGAAAGGCAAATCAGCACTACAAAGAAGTCTCGCTTCCCATCGGTCAAAAGGGCCATGCTGAATAAAGTGTCAAAACCAGAAATGCAGGACAGGCCATGGAGAAATGGGAGCCTTGCTACGCTGATGGGCGGGATGTAAATTGCCAACAGCCACTCTGGAGAAGTGTACGGTGTGTCCTGAAACCTCTAAAAAACTCAGCTTAGAGAGCATAGGGCACTTCCACTCATGGGCATATAAATTGGGAAAACTAAAAATCAGCAAGACACAGGCACCCCAAAGTTTAGGGCTGCTCTGTTGACAGGAACCTCCACTTCGTTACACCTTAAATATCCCAGGAAAGAAAAAAAAAGGATAAAGAAGTTGTGGTCCTTATGTACAATGGAATATCACTCAGCCATGAAATCAACGTCATAAGGCTAGTAGCAGCATGATGAGTGGATTTAGGTACGACGATTCTAAGTGAAATAAGTCAACCAGAAAACGACACTTATCATAAGATATCACTTATAGAGGTAATGTAAAAATCGCTACCCTTGAACTGAATTACAAAACAGAACAGAGACACACGTTTACAAAACACACTATGGCTGCTTAACGGGAAAGGTGAGGTCGGGTGAGGCAGAAAACAAGGGTTTCAAATTAGCTCAGATACCGTTCCATAAACCCAATATGTAATAGACAAGACCTACTCCTTGCTCAGTGAACTGGACTCGACACCCCCTATTCACCGCCCAAGAATATATCTGACTAGGAAGAATCTTAAAAGCTATGTATTGATATCTCTCTGTAAATGAGTCAAGTGGGTGTAAAGCAGCATAAACAGAGCAGTGAAAAGCAGCTAAACCCCATTATAAAAATCAATTACTTTTAAAATCCCGTGAAACAAAGACAGTGAAAGAGAGAGAAATTCTTACAAAATTCGTTCAGGGGCTGTGATGCCACCTTTATTGACCATCTCTAGACCCACAGCTGATTGAGATATAAGGGTGGACACTCGTGGGGCTGAGAGGTTTGGTGAGGTTGGGTGAGCAAACGCAGACCCTTTAAAGTAATACTGCGTGATACCCATCCCATGGGTCCAAAATCTCCAGGTTCAAGGGCATCTTCCTACATCGAAAACATGCATGAGAAACCCAGAAGATGGTACACCGTGTGATCGGGAAAGGTTTCTAAAACGCACCTCATTTCTCATCTCCTTGTGCTCGGGTTGGCCATTACAGCCGCTTTACGAGCAATCTCCCTCCTTCGAGAATCAGCACCTTTAACCTCCTGTTCCGTACAGGTTGCAATTTGTCCTGAGGATGAACGGGAAGAGGGGGAACTAGTGAGAGACTAGCTCTAGGTGTTGGGACAGGCACAGGTCACTCTATTTTCCCATCAGGAAGAATAAATAACCACAGGTTCAGCCTGCCGCCCGGAAGCAGAACAGGGCCTGAAGCAATCCTGTGCTTTTGCCGCCAGCTCCCAAAAAAGCGAGTTGAAAAATCGAGCTCAGGGGCACTGCAATTCACGAACCTGCAGAGTTATAAATGATAACTCTCGTCCACAAATATATTGAGGGAAGGCAACGAAGAGGATTTGAAAGCAAGGTAGAATTGCAGGAAACAGATTTCAGGAGGTAGATTCGAATCGCCTTTAAAGCACAGGAAAAGCGGCAAAACCTCGACCATGATGCCCTTGGCCAAAAAGGGCGTATGCGTTTTTTACTGAATATATTCAGGAAAAAACGCATACGCCCTTTTTGGCCAACCAAGCAACCTGGAAAGGCAAATCAGCACTACAAAGAAGTCTCGCTTCCCATCGGTCAAAAGGGCCATGCTGAATAAAGTGTCAAAACCAGAAATGCAGGACAGGCCATGGAGAAATGGGAGCCTTGCTACGCTGATGGGCGGGATGTAAATTGCCAACAGCCACTCTGGAGAAGTGTACGGTGTGTCCTGAAACCTCTAAAAAACTCAGCTTAGAGAGCATAGGGCACTTCCACTCATGGGCATATAAATTGGGAAAACTAAAAATCAGCAAGACACAGGCACCCCAAAGTTTAGGGCTGCTCTGTTGACAGGAACCTCCACTTCGTTACACCTTAAATATCCCAGGAAAGAGAAAAATGGATAAGGAAGTTGTGGTCCTTATGTACAATGGCATATCACTCAGCCATGAAATTAACGTCATAAGGCTAGTAGCAGCATGATGAGAGGATTTAGGTACGACGATTCTAAGTGAAATAAGTCACACAGAAAAAGACACTTATCATAAGATATCACTTAGAGAGGGAATGTAAAAACCGCTACACTTGAACTGAATTACAAAACAGAACAGCGTCACACGTTTAGAAGACACACTATGGCTGCTTAACGGGAAAGGTGAGGTGGGGTGATGCATAAAACAAGGGTTTCAAATTAGCTCAGATACCGTTCCATAAACCCAATATGTAATAGACAAGACCTACTCCTTGCTCAGTGAACTGGACTCAACACCCCCTATTCACCGCCCAAGAATATATCTGACTAGGAACAATCTTCAAACCTATGTATTGATATCCCTCTGTAAATGAGTCAAGTGGGTGTAAAGCAGCATAAACCCAGCAGTGAAAAGCAGCTAAACCCCATTATAAAAATCAATTACTTTTAAAATCCCATGAAACAAAGACAGTGAAAGGGAGAGAAATTCTTACAAAATTCGTTCAGGGGCTGTGATGCCACCTGGATTGACCATCTCTAGACCCACAGCTGATTGAGACATAAGGGTGGACACTCTTGGGGCTGAGAGGTTTGGTGAGGTTGGGTGAGCAAACACAGACCCTTTAAAGTAATACTGTGTGGTACCCATCTCATGGGTCCCAAATCTCCAGGTTCAAGGGCATCTTCCTACATCGAAAACATGCATGAGAAACCCAGAAGATGGTACACCGTGTGATCGGGAAAGGTTTCTAAAACGCACCTCATTTCTCATCTCCTTGTGCTCGGATTCGCCATTCCAGCCGCGTTAGTAGCAATCTCCCTCCGTGGAGAATCAGCACCTTTAACCTCCTGTTCCGTACAGGTTGCAATTTGTCCTGAGGATGAACGGGAAGAGGGGGAACCAATGAGAGACTAGGTCTAGGTGTTGGGACAAGCACAGGTCACTCTATTTTCCCATCAGGAAGAAGAATTAACCACAGGCTCAGCCTGCCGCCCGGAACCAGAATAGGGCCTGAAGCAATCCTACGCTTTTGTGGCCAACTCCGAAGAAAGCGAGTTGAAAAATGGAGCTCAGGGGCACTGCAATTCACAGACCTGCAGAGTTAGAAATGATAACTCTCGTCCACAAATATATTGAGGGAAGGCAACGAAGAGGATTTGAAAGCAAGGCAGAATTGCAGGAAACAGATTTCAGGAGGTAGATTCGAATCGCCTTTAAAGCACAGGAAAAGCGGCAAAACCTCGACCATGATGCCCTTGGCCAAAAAGGGCGTATACGTTTTTTCCTGAATATATTCAGGAAAAAACGCATACGCCCTTTTTGGCCAACCAAGCAACCTGGAAAGGCAAATCAGCGCTACAAAGAAGTCTCGCTTCCCATCGGTCAAAAGGGCCATGCTGAATAATGTGTCAAAACCAGAAATGCAGGACAGGCCATGGCGAAACGGGAGCCTTGCTACGCTGATGGGCGGGATGTAAATTGCCAACAGCCACTCTGGAGAAGGGTACGGTGTGTCCTGAAACCTCTAAAAAACTCAGCTTAGAGAGCATAGGGCACTTCCACTCATGGGCATATAAATTGGGAAAACTAAAAATCAGCAAGACACAGGCACCCCAAAGTTTAGGGCTGCTCTGTTGACAAGAACCTCCACTTCGTTACACCTTAAATATCCCAGGAAAGAGAAAAATGGATAAGGAAGTTGTGGTCCTTATGTACAATGGCATATCACTCAGCCATGAAATTAACGTCATAAGGCTAGCAGCAGCATGATGAGAGGATTTAGGTACGACGATTCTAAGTGAAATAAGTCACACAGAAAAAGACACTTATCATAAGATATCACTTAGAGAGGGAATGCAAAAACCGCTACACTTGAACGGAATTACAAAACAGAACAGCGTCACACGTTTACAAGACACACTATGGCTGCTTAACGGGAAAGGTGAGGTGGGTGATGCATAAAACAAGGGTTTCAAATTAGCTCAGATACCGTTCCATAAACCCAATATGTAATAGACAAGACCTACTCCTTGCTCAGTGAACTGGACTCAACACCCCCTGTTCACCGCCCAAGAATATATCTGACTAGTAAGAATCTTAAAAGCAATGTATTGATATCCCTCTGTAAGTGAGTCAAGTGGGTGTAAAGCGGCATAAACACAGCAGTGAAAAGCAGCTAAACCCCATTATAAAAATCAATTACTTTTAAAAACCCGTGAAACAAAGACAGTGAAAGAGAGAGAAATTCTTACAAAATTCGTTCAGGGGCTGTGATGCCACCTGGATTGACCATCTCTAGACCCACAGCTGATTGAGACATAAGGGTGGACACTCTTGGGGCTGAGAGGTTTGGTGAGGTTGGGTGAGCAAACGCAGACCCTTTAAAGTAATACTGCGTGGTATCCATCCCATGGGTCCAAAATCTCCAGGTTCAAGGGCATCTTCCTACATCGAAAACATGCATGAGAAACCCAGAAGATGGTACACCGTGTGATCGGGAAAGGTTTCTAAAACGCACCTCATTTCTCATCTCCTTGTGCTCGGGTTGGCCATTACAGCCGCTTTACTAGCAATCTCCCTCCTTCGAGAATCAGCACCTTTAACCTCCTGTTCCGTACAGGTTGCAATTTGTCCTGAGGATGAAAGGGAAGAGGGGGAACCAGTGAGAGACTAGCTCTAGGTGTTGGGACAGGCACAGGTCACTCTATTTTCCCATCAGGAAGAAGAATTAACCACAGGCTCAGCCTGCCGCCCGGAAGCAGAACAGGGCCTGAAGCAATCCTGTGCTTTTGCGGCCAGCTCCCAAAAAAGCGAGTTGAAAAATCGAGCTCAGGGGCACTGCAATTCACAAACCTGCAGAGTTATAAATGATAACTCTCGTCCACAAATATATTGAGGGAAGGCAACGAGGAGGATTTGAAAGCAAGGCAGAATTGCAGGAAACAGATTTCAGGAGGTAGAGTCGAATCGCCTTTAAAGCACAGGAAAAGCGGCAAAACCTCGACCATGATGCCCTTGGCCAAAAAGGGCGTATGCGTTTTTTCCTGAATATATTCAGGAAAAAACGCATACGCCCTTTTTGGCCAACCAAGCAACCTGGAAAGGCAAATCAGCGCTACAAAGAAGTCTCGCTTCCCATCGGTCAAAAGGGCCATGCTGAATAAAGTGTCAAAACCAGAAATGCAGGACAGGCCATGGAGAAACGGGAGCCTTGCTACGCTGATGGGCGGGATGTAAATTGCCAACAGCCACTCTGGAGAAGTGTACGGTGTGTCCTGAAACCTCTAAAAAACTCAGCTTAGAGAGCATAGGGCACTTCCACTCGTGGGCATATAAATTGGGAAAACTAAAAATCAGCAAGACACAGGCACCCCAAAGTTTAGGGCTGCTCTGTTGACAAGAACCTCCACTTCGTTACACCTTAAATATCCCAGGAAAGAAAAAAATGGATAAAGAAGTTGTGGTCCTTATGTACAATGGAATATCACTCAGCCATGAAATCAACGTCATAAGGCTAGTAGCAGCATGATGAGTGGATTTAGGTACGACGATTCTAAGTGAAATAAGTCACACAGAAAAAGACACTTATCATAAGATATCACTTAGAGAGGGAATGCAAAAACCGCTACACTTGAACGGAATTACAAAACAGAACAGCGTCACACGTTTAGAAGACACACTATGGCTGCTTAACGGGAAAGGTGAGGTGGGTGATGCATAAAACAAGGGTTTCAAATTAGCTCAGATACCGTTCCATAAACCCAATATGTAATAGACAAGACCTACTCCTTGCTCAGTGAACTGGACTCAACACCCCCTGTTCACCGCCCAAATATATATCTGACTAGTAAGAATCTTAAAACCAATGTATTGATATCCCTCTGTAAGTGAGTCAAGTGGGTGTAAAGCGGCATAAACAGAGCAGTGAAAAGCAGCTAAACCCCATTATAAAAATCAATTACTTTTAAAAACCCGTGAAACAAAGACAGTGAAAGAGAGAGAAATTCTTACAAAATTCGTTCAGGGGCTGTGATGCCACCTGGATTGACCATCTCTAGACCCACAGCTGATTGAGACATAAGGGTGGACACTCTTGGGGCTGAGAGGTTTGGTGAGGTTGGGTGAGCAAACGCAGACCCTTTAAAGTAATACTGCGTGGTATCCATCCCATGGGTCCAAAATCTCCAGGTTCAAGGGCATCTTCCTACATCGAAAACATGCATGAGAAACCCAGAAGATGGTACACCGTGTGATCGGGAAAGGTTTCTAAAACGCACCTCATTTCTCATCTCCTTGTGCTTGGGTTCGCCATTCCAGCCACTTTACTAGCAATCTCCCTCCTTGGAGAATAAGCACCTTTAACCTCCTGTTCCGTACAGGTTGCAATTTGTCCTGAGGATGAACGGGAAGAGGCGGTACCAATGAGAGACTAGCTCTAGGTGTTGGGACAGGCACAGGTCACTCTATTTTCCCATCAGGAAGACGAATTAACCACAGGCTCAGTCTGCCGCCCGGAACAAGAACAGAGCCTGAAGCAATCCTGCACTTTTGCGGCCAGCTCCCAAGAAAGCGAGTTGAAAATTGGAGCTCAGGGGCACTGCAATTCACAAACCTGCAGAGTTATAAATGATAACTCTCGTCCCCAAATATATTGAGGGAAGGCAACGAAGAGGATTTGAAAGCAAGGCAGAATTGCAGGAAACAGATTTCAGGAGGTAGATTCGAATCGCCTTTAAAGCACAGGAAAAGCGGCAAAACCTCGACCATGATGCCCTTGGCCAAAAAGGGCGTATGCGTTTTTTCCTGAATATATTCAGGAAAAAACGCATACGCCCTTTTTGGCCAACCAAGCAACCTGGAAAGGCAAATCAGCGCTACAAAGAAGTCTCGCTTCCCATCGGTCAAAAGGGCCATGCTGAATAAAGTGTCAAAACCAGAAATGCAGGACAGGCCAAGGAGAAACGGGAGCCTTGCTACGGTGACGGGCGGGATGTAAATTGCGAACAGCCACTCTGGAGAAGTGTACGGTGTGTCCTGAAACATCTAAAAAACTCAGGTTAGAGAGCATAGGGCACTTCCACTCATGGGCGTATAAATTGGGAGAACTAAAAATCAGCAAGACACAGGCACCCCAAAGTTTAGGGCTGCTCTGTTGACAAGAACCTCCACTTCGTTACACCTTAAATATCCCAGGAAAGAGAAAAATGGATAAAGAAGCTGTGGTCCTTATGTACAATGGAATATCACTCAGCCATGAAATCAACGTACTAAGGCTAGTAGCAGCATGATGAGTGGATTTAGGTACGACGATTCGAAGTGAAATAAGTCACACAGAAAAAGACACTTATCATAAGATATCACTTATAGAGGGAATGTAAAAACCGCTACACTTGAACTGAATTACAAAACAGAACAGCGTCACACGTTTAGAAAACACACTATGGCTGCTTAACGGGAAAGGTGAGGTGGGGTGATGCATAAAACAAGGGTTTCAAATTAGCTCAGATACCGTTCCATAAACCCAATATGTAATAGACAAGACCTACTCCTTGCTCAGTGAACTGGACTCAACACCCCCTATTCACCGCCCAAGAAAATATCTGACTAGTAAGAATCTTAAAACCAATGTACTGATATCTCTCTGTAAATGAGTCAAGTGGGTGTAAAGCGGCATAAACACAGCAGTGAAAAGCAGCTAAACCCCATTATAAAAATCAATTACTTTTAAAAACCCGTGAAACAAAGACAGTGAAAGAGAGAGAAATTCTAACAAAATTCGTTCAGGGGCTGTGATGCCACCTGGATTGACCATCTCTAGACCCACAGCTGATTGAGACATAAGGGTGGACACTCTTGGGCCTGAGAGGTTTGGTGAGGTTGGGTGAGCAAACGCAGACCCTATAAAGTAATACTGCCTGGTACCCATCCCATGGGTCCCAAATCTCCAGGTTCAAGGGCATCTTCCTACATCGAAAACATGCATGAGAAACCCAGAAGATGGTACACCGTGTGATCGGGAAAGGTTTCTAAAACGCACCTCATTTCTCATCTCCTTATGCTCGGGTTCTCCATTTCAGCCGCTTTACTAGCAATCTCCCTCCTTGGAGAATCAGCACCTTTAACCTCCTGTTCCGTATAGGTTGCAATTTGTCCTGAGGATGAACGGGAAGAGGGGGAACCAATGAGAGACTAGCTCTAGGTGTTGGGACAGGCACAGGTCACTCTATTTTCCCATCAGGAAGAAGAATTAACCACAGGCTCAGCCTGCCCCCCGGAACCACAATAGGGCCTGATGCAATCCTGCGCTTTTGCGGCCAGCTCCCAAGAAAGCGAGTTGAATAATGGAGCTCAGGGGCACTGCTTTCACAAACCTGCAGTTATAAATGATAACTCTCGTCCACATATATATTGAGGGAAGGCAACGAAGAGGATTTGAAAGCAAGGCAGAATTGCAGGAAACAGATTTCAGGGGGTAGATTCCAATCACCTTTAAATCACATGAAAAGCGGCAAAACGTCGACAATGATGCCCTTGGCCAAAAAGTGCGTAGGCGTTTTTTTCCTGAATATATTCAGGAAAAAACGCCTACGCACTTTTTCGCCAACCAAGCAACCTGGAAAGGCAAATCAGCGCTACAAAGAAGTCTCACTTCCCATCGGTCAAAAGGGCCATGCTGAATAAAGTGTCAAAACCAGAAATGCAGAAAATGTCATGGAGAAATGGGAGCCTTGCTACGCTGATGGGCAGGATGTAAACCGAGAACTGCCACTCTGGCGAAGTGCACGGTGTGTTGTGAGACATCTACAAAACACAGCTTAGAGAGCATAGGGCACTTCCCCTCGTGGGCGTATAAAATGGGAAAACTAAAAATCAGCAAGATACACGCACCCCAAATTTAGGGCTGCCCTGTTGACAAGAACCTCCACTTCAGTACACCTTAAATATGCCAGGATAGAGAAAAATGGATAAAGAAGTGTGGTACTTAGGTACAATGGAATATCACTCACCCATGAAATCAATGTCATATGGCTACCAGCAGCATGATGAGTGGATTTAGGTACGACAATTCTAAGTGAAATAAGTCACACAGAAAAAGACACTTATCATAAGATATCACTTATAGAGGGAAAGTAAAAATCGCTACACATGACCTGATTACAAAACAGAACAGAGTCACACATTTAGAAAACACTGGATGGCTGCTTAACTGGAAAGGTGAGTTGGGGTGAGGCATAAAACAAGGGTTTGAAATTAGCACACATACCGTTCCATAAACCAAATATGTAACAGACAACACCTACCCCTTGCTCAGTGAACTGGACTCAACGCCCCCTATTCACCACACAAGAGTATATCGGACTAGTAAGAATCTTCAAACCTATGTATTGATATCTCTCTGTAAGTGAGTCAAGTGGGTGTAAAGCGGCATAAACACAGCAGTGAAAATCAGCTAAACCCCATTATAAAAATAGATTACAAAAAAACCCCCAACAAAGACAGTGAAAGAGAGAGAAATTCGTACAAAGTTCGTTCAGGGGCAGTGAAGCATCCTGGATCGACCATATCTAGACCCACAGCTGGATTAGACATAAGGCTGGACACTCTTGGGGCTGAGAGGATTGGTGAGGTTGGGTGAGCAAACGCCTACCCTTTAAAGTAACAGTGCGTGGTACCCATTCTATGGGTCCCAAATCTCCAGGTTCAAGGGAATCTTCTTACAGCGAAAAAATGCATGGGAAACCCAGTGGATGGTATACAGTGTGATCGGGAAAGGTTTCTGAAACGCACCTCATTCCTCATCTCCTGGTGCTCAGGTTCGCCATTCCAGCCGCGTTACTAGCAATCTCCCTCCTTGGAGAATCAGCACCTTTAACCTCCTGTGTCGTACAGGTTGCAATTTGTCCTGAGGATGAACGGGAAGAGGGGGAACCAATGAGAGACTAGCTCTAGGTGTTGGGACAGGCACAGGTCACTCTATTTTCCCATCAGGAAGAAGAATTAACCACAGGCTCAGCCTGCCCCACGGAACCAGAATAGTGCCTGAAGCCATCCTGCCGGTTTGCGGCCAGCTCCCAAATAAGCGATTTGGAGAATGGAGCTCAGGAGCACGGCAATTCACAATTCTGCAGAGTTATAAATGATCACTCTCGTCTAAAATTGTATTGAGGTAAGGCAACGAAGAGGATCTCAAAGCAAGACAGAATTGAAGGAAACAGTTTTTCACAGATAGATTGGACTCGCCTTTAAAGCACATTGAAATTCCGCAGAACTTCGACAATGATGCAGTTGGCCAAAAAGGGCGTCTGCGTTCTTTCCTGAATAAATTTTGGAAAAAACGCAGATGCTCTTTTTGGCCACCTAAACAAGCGGGCAATGCAAATCAGCATTACAAAAATGTCTCACTTGGCATTGGTCAAAAGGCCCATGCTGAAAAAGTGTAAAACCCAGAAATGCAGGACAGGCCATGGAGAAAAGGCAGCCTTGTTTTGCTGATCGGCGGGATGTAAATTGACACCAGCCACTCTTGAGAAGTGTATGCTGTATCTTAAAACTTCTAAAAAACAGAGCTACAGAGCATACAGCACTTCCCCTCATGGGCGTATATCTTGGGAAAACCAAAAAATCGACAAGACACAGGCACCCCAAAGTTTAGGGCTGCTCTGTTTAGAAATGCCTCGATTTGGGTACAACTTACATGTCCTTGGAAGGAAAAAATGGATAAAGAAGATGTGGTACTTATGTACGATGGAATATTACTCAGCAATTAAATCAATGAAATAAGGCCAGTGGCATCAACTCGTGGAGACTGAGGTACGATCATTCTAAGTGACATAAGTCAGACATAAAAAGAGACTTATCATAAGGTATCACTTATAGATAGTATCTAAAAATGCCTTCACATGAACGCAATTACAAAACAGAAACGGAGTCACACATTTAGAAAACACACTTATGGCTGCTAAAGGAGAAAGGTGGGGCGGGGTGATGCATAAACCAGGAGGTTGAAATTAGCACAGATATGGTTCCATAAAGAAAATAGGTATTCGACAGGACCTACTCTATAGCTCAAAGAGCTGGACTCAGCACACTGTTGTCACCAGAAAAGGATATATAAGACTGGTAAGACTCTGCAAAAGAATTTACTGATGTCTCTCTTTAAGTGAATCAAGTGGATAGATGTAGAGCAGGAAGAAACACAGTATTGAAAATCAGCTATACCCCATTATAAAATTAAATAACAAGAACAAAATAAAGACAGTGAGAGAGAGAGAAATTCTTACAAAATTTGTTCAAGGGCTGTGATGCAACCTGGACTGACCATATCTAGACACAGAGCTGGATGGGACCTAAGGCTCTACACTCGTTGGTCTGAGAGGCTTCGTGAGGATGGGACAGCAAATGCAGCACTTTTAGAGTAATACTGCCTGGCCCCCATTCCATGGGTCCCATATCTCCAGGTGCAGGGGACCCTTCCTACAGCTAAAACATGCATGGCACATCCAGAGGATGGTACACCGTCTGATCGGGAAGAGTTTGGAAAAGTCACCTCATCTCCACGTCTCCTGGTATTCGGGTTCCCCAGCTCCTTTCCTTAGAGTCTCCCCACTTTGGGAAGGCAGCACACTCAACAGCCGGTTTTGCACGGCTTGGAATTTTCCGGTGAAGAAGGGGAATGGCGGGATGGAATGAGACACAAGCCTTAGATGTTTGGACAGGCATATGCCACTCTAGTTTCCTACCTGGAAGAAGAATTTCCCTATCCTTCAGGTGCCCCAGTAACTGGAATGGGTCTGTAGAAATCCTGCCCCTTTGTGTCTGCTTCCCTAAACAAGTTGAAAACCGGTGCTCAGGGGCACTGCAATTCACAAACATGCAGGGTTGTAATTGACACCTCTAATGGAGTCATTTCTTGAGCCAAGTATTCGTAAAGGCCTTGTAAGCAAGGCAGAATTGCAAGAAAGGGATTTCAAGGGGTAGTTTGCACTCGTCATTAAAGCACATGCAAAGCTGCTGAACATCGCCAATGATGCAGTTTGCCAAAAAGGCCGTATGCGTTATTCCTTAATCTATTCAGGAAAAACCCTTACTCCATTTTTGGCCAACAAAACAGGCGGGCAATGTAAATTAATACTACAAAGAGATATCACTTCGCACCAGTCAGAATGGCCAACCTCACAAACTGTAAAACCTGAAATGCAGGACAGGGCGTGGAGAAAAGGGAACCCTGACAAGCTGATGGTGGGAATGTAAATTGCTAACAGCCACTCTGGAGAAGTGGGTGGTGATTCCTTAAAAATCTAAAAACCAGAGCTTCAGAGCATATGGCGCTTCCACTCCTGGGCCTGTATCTTGGAAAAAACGTAAATTGACAGGACCCAGGCACTCTAAAATTTATCCAGCCCTGTTTACAAGAGCCTCTACTCGGAAGCTACCTAAAAGTCCTTGGAAGGAAGAACAGATAAAGAAATTATGGTAGATATGTACAATGGAATATTACTCAGCCATGAAGTGAATGAAATAAGGCCATTTAGGGCCACTCAGAAGGACCTACATACATTCATACTAAGTGTCATAAATCAGGCAATGAAAAATATCATATGATATTACTTATCGGTGGAATCTAAAAATTGATAGAAAGGTACTATCTTACAACACAGAAACAGAGTCCCAGACTTAGAACACAAACTTATGGTTACCAAACTGGAAAGGTGTGTTGGAGGCATAAATCATGAGGTTGGAGTTAGTATATACATATTTACAGAGAGAAAACTTGTAATCAACATGGACCTGCTGTAGAGCACTTGGAACTCTTCTCAACACCCTTTAGTAACCTCAATGGGAAAATAATTCTAAAAAGAATATATAGTTATCTCTGTATAAATGAATCATGTTGGTGTATGTCAAAAATGAACACAACATGATAAATCAACTATATACTCCATTATAAAATTAAAATTAAATTAAAGAAAAATGATCACTAAATTTGTTTAGTCACAGTGAACGTACTAGTGTCACATCCCTGGACACAGACACAATTTGGTCCCAAGGCTGGACTGTTGTGGGCCTGAGGACCTCGGGAGGATATGCCAGCTAATTCGCCCCCCTTGAACATGTAGTACCTGGTCCCCTCTGCATGGGATCACTATCTCCAGATCTAAGTGTGCCCTCATACTACTAAACCAACCCTCTGACACCCAAAGGATGGTGGACTCTCTGGGCTGGATGACACTTGGAAAATCACCTGCTCTCAACATATCCTGGTGTTTGGGTTCCGACCTCCCGACTCCTTCGTAAGGGTCATCCCACTCTACAAGACAGCACCCTCAACAGGTGATTTTGCAGGGGTTTATACTTGTTCGGGGGATGAAGGGTAAGGGGGAAGAAGGAATGGGACAGAAGCCCTTACATGTTTGGTCAGGCACATTCCACTCTAATTTAATACCCAAGAACAGGACTTGCCCTACATCTAAGGTTGTGTCAGTAACCAGAGAGGGACAGTAGAAATCCTGCCGCCTTCTGTTTCCCATAACAACAATTCTAAAACTGGACCTTATATGCACTTCATATTCACAATGCCTGGGGAGCTGTAAATGACAACAGCCCTCAAAAAATGTCTTGGGGTAGGTAATCGAAGTAGACTTCAAAACAAGGCAACCTTTCAATAACCCTTTTTCAAGGGATAAATCTTACTGACACTGTTCAAAAAAAAGCACATATGAAGATACTCACCATTGCTTTATGTTAGACAAATGCAAATCAGATGTACAAAGAAGTATCACCTGGAACCACTCAGAATAGCCATCGTCACAATGTCTACAAACAAGAAATGCTTCAGAGGGTGTGGAAAAAAGAGAAACCTACTACTTATTTTTTTTTTTAATCTGCGTTGGGTCTTCGTTGCTGCGCGCGGCTTTTCTATAGTTGCAGCAAGCGGGGGCTACTCATCGTTGTGGTACTAAGCCTTCTCTTTGTGGTGGCTTCTCTTGTTGTGGAGCACAAGCTGTAGGCACACAGGCTTCAGTAGTTGTGGCTCGTGGGCTCTAGAGCGCAGACTGAGTAGTTGTGGTGCACGGGCTTACTTGTTCTGTGGCATGTGAGATCTTCCCGGGCCAGGGCTCGAACCTGTGTCCCCTGAACTGGCAGGCAGATTCTTAACCACTGCGCCACCAATTCTATGCTATCGGTGGCAATGCCAATTGGTAACAGCCACTAGGGAGCACAGAATGGAGGTTACCAGAGTAAGGGGAGGTGGGAGGGATAAATTGGAAATTGGGATTGACATATACACACCACTATATATAAAAGAGATAACAAATAAGGGCTTACTGTATAGCACAGGGAACTCTACTCAATACTCTGTAATGACCTGTATGGGAAAGGAATCCAAAAAGGATTGGATATATGTATAACTGCTTCACTGTGCTGTGCAGCAGAAAGTAACACAACATTGTAAATCAACTCTATTCCAAAAAAATTGAAATTGAAATGAAATGAAGTAAAATAAAATAAAATACAGCTACCAGATGATCCAGCAAGTTCACTCCTGTGTGCATATCTGGAGGAAAGCATAAATCGAAAAGACACATCTTCCCCAATGTTCACTGCAACACTCTTTACAATAGCGAAGACATGGAAGCAACCAAAATGTCCATCAACATATGAATATAGGTAAAGAATATGTGATACATATATATAATGGAATATGACTCAGCCATAAAATAGAAGAAAATAATGCCAGTTGCAGTAACATGGATGGACCTAGAGATGATTGTACTAAGTGAAGTAAGTCAGACAGAGTAAGACAAATATTGGATGATATCACTTCTAGGTGGAAGCTAAAAATTGATACAAATGAACTAACTTACAAAACAGAGGCAGACTCACAGACTTGGAAAACAAACTTATGGTTACCAAAGGGGAGAGGTGGGGGGTAGGGATAAATCAGGAGCTTGGGGTAAACATACGAATACTATTATATATAACAGATAAGCAACAAGGACCTACTGTATAGCACAGGGAGCTCTACTCAGTATTCTGGGAATACCGTTAACAGAAAAGAATCTGAAAAAGAATGAATATATGCATATGTGTAACTGAATCACTTGCTGTGCAGCTGAAATGAACACAACATTGAAAATCAACTATACTCCAATAAAATTTAAATTTCAAAATAAAGAAAATCACCTATATTTCAAAAGAAAAAAAAAAAAAAAAAGAATTCCCATCTCTTTATATGGCTTGATAGCTTACTTTTTTAGTGCTCAATATTATCCCATTCCCAGAATATATTAATACTATATCATTTCATTCACCTATTGGAGGACACCTTAGTTTCATTCACATTTTGGCAATATTGAATTAGGTGCTATAAATATCCATATGCAGGTTTTCCTCTGGAAGTATGTTTTAAACTACTTTCATTAAATATCCATGAGAACACTTGACGGATTGTACAGTAATGGAATGCTCAATATTCTAGCAAGGGTCAATCAGACTACCAAAGTAGCTGTATTATTTTTCATTTCCACCAATGACAAATGACATTTCCTATTTTTCCACATCTCCTACAGAATTTGTTCTTGTCATTGTTCACATTTTAGCCATTCTAAGTGTTACATAGTGGTATGTAATTGTATTTTTAATTTGCTTTTTCATGGCAGCATGTAATCTGGATTATTCTTCTGTATACTTATATGCATAGTGTCTATTTTCTTTGGTGAGGTGTCCATAAAGTATATTGGTCCACATTTTATTTAGGTTGCTTTCTTTTTTTTCTACCCAATCTGTATTTGTTTTATTTATTTTCGTGCCTTATTGCATTAGCAAAGACTTGGAGTAAAATATGGAAAAGGAGTCATGAAAGGGGACATCCTTGCTTTTACCTAAACTTAGTGGAAAAGCTTCATGGTTTTGACCATTGATCATGACGTAAGATAAAAGTTTCCTGTAAATCTTTGTTATCAACTTGAGAAAGCTCCAGTCTATTTCTTTAACTGAGAGTTTTTATGAAGAATGGGTGTTAGATTTTTTCAAAGGTCTTCTGAATCTATTGATATGCTAATGATTGTCTTTAAGGTGTTGATATGATGGATATAATTATTTGATTCTAGAATGTTGAACCAGCCTTTCATACCTGGGATTATTTCCTCTCATTCATGATATAAAATTCTCTCAAAATATTGTTGGATTCGATTTGGTAATATTTTGTTGAGGATTTTTGCATTGATGTTCCTGAGAGATATTGGTCAGTTTTCTTTACTATTCATATGTTCTTCTAAGTTTGGATGTTGTGGATTTAGTGTCAGACATTCATTTGGGGAGATTCCCAGTCATTTTTAAAAAATATTTTCTGTTCTTTATTATCTTTATTCTCCTCCTGCTATACCCATTATGTATAGGTCACAGCATTTTTCATTGTTCCACAATTATTGATTACTCTGTTCTGTTGATTTCTTTCCTGCCCATTTTCTCTTTTCTTTTGAGATTTAAAGGTTTCTCCTGATATGTCTTCAAGCTCACAGACATTTCTCCTCAGCCAGCTCTTTGACTGCTAAAACAAAATACGAGAGACTTGGTATTTTACAAACAACAGAATATTTTTGTTTTCTCATAATTGCTGAGGCTGAAAAGTTCAAGAACAAGTAACCAGGGGCTTCCCTGGAGGTGCAGTGGTTAAGAATCTGCCTACCAATAAAGGGGACAAGGGTTCGAGCCCTGGTCCAGGGAGATCCCACATGCCATGGAACAACTAAGCCCGTGCACCACAAATACTGAGCCTGTGCTCTAGAGTCCACAGGCCACAACTACTGAGCCCGTGAGCCACAACTACTGAAACCCACACTCCTAGAGCCCGTGCTCCGCAACAAGAGAAGCCACTCAATCAGAAGCCCGCGCACCGCACCAAAGACCCAACACAGCCAAAAAATTAATTAATTAATTATCTAATTAATTATTTTTTAAAAAAAGAACAAGTTGCCAGCTGACTTAGTGTCTGGCGAGGGACCAATTTCTGGTTCATAATGTGGGTCTTCTCGCTCGGCAATGAAATCATAGAATGGGCATAAGGTCTTCTGTGTGCTACATTTATTAGGTCACTAATCCCATGTTTGAGGTCTCTGGCCTCATAACCTAATCACCTCCCAAAACCCCCACCTCCTAATACCATCAACATGGGAGCTGGGTTTCAAAATTTTAAAATTAGAGGTACAAAATATTTACACCATAACAGGGACCACAGAGTTAACTGATTTTTCCTTTCATGTTAAAGGTTTGCACATTTATATTTATTATATAATCCCAAAACCCTTGTTTTTTTTTTATAAGATTCTTTTTCCGTATACGCCAGTACAGACCACTGAGTAGAGTTCCCTGTGCTATAAAGCAGGTCTTTATCAATACTTATCTATTTTATATATAGTAGTGTGTATAAGTCAGTCCCAATCTCCCAATTTATCCCTTCCCCACTTATCCCTTGGTAACCATAAGTTTGTTTTCTATATCCATGATTCTATTTCTGTTGTGTAAGTAAGTTCATTTGTACCTTTTTTTTTCTTTTTTAGATTCCTCATATAAGCAGTATCATATGATATCTGTCTTTCTGTGTCTGACTTGCTTCACTCAGTATAACAATCTCTAGGTCCATCCATGTTGCTACAAAACCCTTAATTGTTAAGGATAACTCTCAATTTTTCCCAGTATCATCAGCAATTCTTTCTGGCAGACACGTGATAACACTTTTTAAACAGGGATATTGAGACCAAGGCTCCTGACCTGCAAACAAACAAAACATCATTCATATAGTGAAAACTTTGCAAATCAAAGGATGAAAGCACTTGGTCTAAATCCCTTTGCACCCACTGCTGACAGAGGGCAGAGGAGTTTGACTCACTAATCTTCCTTACGTGCACTTCTTCCTAATGGGGTATTCCATCTAAAACTTATAAGAAGCGGGGATGTATCATGGAACACACCAATCGCTACTACAGATTCTGAAGCAGCAAAAACAAACAAACAAACAAAAAAACCATGATGAATCCATCCAAAGGGTTCTGTCCACATTGTTACAATAGTTTCCCTCACACTGTGAACCCTTTTCAAACCCTATCACTTGAACCTATTTTTATTTTTTTCAACAAAAATAATGTTAATCTGCAGTCAGATACTCCAGTAATATTACACTATCCCTTGTGCAAGTATGTAGGGATTTGAGGAGCTATGGGAGGCCACCATGAGAGGTTGCCTAGAGTAATTAGGACATTTCATTTAATGTTGGTTCTTCTCCCTAAGATGTCTGCTATCCTCTTCTTTTTGTAGCTACTAGCATTGAGAAAGTGACCAAGATAAGGCCCTTCTCTTTTACTGCCCATGAATGCAACTGTGATTAACCCCACAGAACTTGGTGCTTCCAGAATCCCCTGAACCTACTGACCCTCCATGCATGGCATGACATAGATAAGGATGGTGACGTGTATCCTTGTATAGAGCATGTTATAAAATGTTTGACTCTTCCCTTCCTCATAATTCCAAAGAATAGTTTTCTTTGGATTTCTGCTTAATGCTGCTGGAGTTGGTACATAAGTTGAGGGAGGTATCAGGGCACACCAAAAGAGAGGGTAACTGCACAGAAAATACAAGCAGGTACATTTCTGTGTAGTTTCAAGCAGCTTATTTGCTATATCAACCATGGTGTCATGTCGACCCTTCCTCTTTCTACTAGTAGTACAACAAACATAGAGGATATTTAGGCTGCTTGTTTTATCCCCACCTCTCACAATTGATCTGCATTAACATATAGGACAATGAAGGGCCCTTTCTACCATCTTAACCAATATTTGAGAACTAGAAAATGTCCAGATTTTGGGGGGTTTATTTTCATATTCCCCAATCAGGCCTACGAAGGAATCTTACCTATTGTGTTTAATGAAGTCATATCTCTGACGGCATCCCATCATCAACAAAACTGGAAAGAAATTTGAAGGGTCTTCGATTTTACCATATTTGAAATAACAATATTTTAGCCTGACACGTTTTTGGATTTTAGAAAAAAATATTTTAAATGAGACAAAAAATCATTTTTATGACACAAAAAGACAGCAATAGTTTTATATTTTTATCTGTTCCACTTGCACACAAGTGTCTCATGGGGTTATGTAAAGCTCTCCTGTTGGGTGCTGTGCATGGTGCAAGTATGGATTAAAGCTTAGGAATCTTAAGCTTCAGTCACCTGAAACATTTAAATTAGGATGCAAACAATCCTGTCCAACATTTGAAAAGAGCAAGACACTCTCTTTATTTTATTTGTTAGGTAATTAATCTGTCTTTTCCCCAAGGAGAGAAACAAGTGGCATCTTCCATCAATGTGTTGCACAAATATCTTTGAACAGAGAGTGCAAGCAGAGGCTGATACAGGATGTGAAAAAAAAAAAAAGAGAGAGACCCTTGTGGCATTTTCTCCTAACTTATTGCAATCTCCCATTTAAAATGTGGGAATAATCAATCTTCTGAGGAAAAAGGCCCAAGGAAGGTTTTTGCTTCTGTGGAATAATGGGATTGCTAAAGATTTCAGGAGGCAAGACGAATTAGTGAGAATGACCATGAGAAATCAGAGAAAAGTCAGATCCATGGATGAAGTGATGTTTACCACTGTGAATCAATGAGAAGTAGGAGCAAATGAAAAGAAAGCTGATACAACATTTTCTGAATAAATGTAACCTTTCAGCTGTCATAGAAAAATTAATACTCACTATGATACAACATATTTAGTTTAGAAAGTTAACTTAAATTTAAAGCTTAATAATTACATTTATTGAAGAAATGAAAACATATTTGTGGTTTAGAATAAATAATGTGTTCTGCTACAGGTAAGAAGACTACATAAATAAATAGAAATAAGACTAAATAAATAAAGAGGAAAATAACAAATTAGATGTTATTAACATTAAAAACTGGCACTCATCTAAAGAAAGAGAAGGAGAGACAGAAAGAGAGAAGAACTCATCTCAAGCATGTATTAAAAACTCCTAAATAAGAAGTCTTCAGATGTTAAAAAAAGGAAGTCTTCAATAAGAAGATAATAGAATAGCAAAATGGGGGAAATATACCAAAAGATATTTCAAAAAAGAGAGTACAGAATGTTAAGTAAACATATCAAAAGATGCTTGGCTTCTTAGTAGTCAATTAAACGCAAAAGCGTGATACCTGGAATTATCACTCACCAACCAGAAAGTTCAAATGAAAATGACAGGTATTATCAAGTTTGACAAGAATGTGTATAATCCTTGAATCTCATTCACTGCTGCTGAAGATGAAAAATCATACAAATGTTTTGAAAATATTTAGAAATATCTAAAAAGATAAACACAAGAAAGCTATGACTCGAAAATGTTACTACTACATGTATACTGAACAATAATTTATACACACACCACCAAAGCTCAAGTTCTAGAATTTATATACCAGTGCTGTTCTCAATAGACACAAACTGAAAATCACTCATATTGTAATACACATTGGAATAAATTAATTAATAGTTAAATATTTACATTATGGAATCCTATGCAACAGTGGCAATGCATGATCACAACAACAGGCAACCATATAGGCATATTCACAAACAACATAAAATAAAAAAAGCCCAATCCAAAAGTGATTTTACTGTGCCATAGCATTTATATAAAATACAAAATACAGGTAAAGTTATCTTTTTGTTAGATACCAGAACAATATTAAACCTTAAGGGGAGTCACTAGAATGGGACCAGGGGGCCTCTGAGTATCTGGCAATTTTCTGTGTCTTTATCTAGAAGCTATGTTTAGAGTGTATTCAGATGCTGAATTTTCTGAAATTTGTCATTTCCTTACAAACCATGCATGTTTTTCGTTGTTTTTTATACATAACAAAAACTAAAAAAGATAGACCAGGGAAGGTAATTGTATTAGCACTTTAATATCCATGCTTTTCAAGGTGGAAGTGAAAAGTATGAAATACTTGACATTGTGATTACTTCTTAAAACTAAGGTGAAAATTTGAGGTTAATAAATAAGACACACTTCTTCATATATAATCCTCAAAGAGGAGGGGTAGAAAGGAGTATTATTTTTTTTCTTTAATACAGAATCGTTAAGATAGAAAATAATGAAAACAGACTAGGTTTAAAAAAGAGCACACTGGACTTCCCTGGTGGCACAGTGGGTAAGAATTTGCCTGCCAATGCAGGGAACAGGGGTTCCATCCCTGGTCTGGGAAGATCCCACATGCCACAGAGCAACTAAGCCCGTGTGCCACAAGTACTGAGCCTGTGCTCTAGAGCCTGCAAGCGACAACTATTGAGCCTGCATGACACAACTACTGAAGCCCATGCACCTAGAGCCCATACTCCACAACAAGAGAAACCACCGCAAGGAGAAGCCCGTGCACCACAACGATGAGTAACCCCTGCTTCTCTAGTAACAACTGGAGAAACCCTGTGCAGCAACGAAGACCCAACACAACCAAAAATTTAAAAAAATAAATCTTTTGACTTCTGAGATGACTCACTCACGTGGCTGTAGGTAAGAGGCCTCAGTTCCTTGCCACATGGATCTCTCCTTAGGGCTGCTTGAGTGTCCTCATGACATGGCAGCTGGCTTACCCCAGGATGAGTGATCTAGCAGAAACCAAAGCAGAAGCTGCAATGTCTTTTATAACTTTGGAAGCTGCACTTTGTCACTTCTGCAATTTCTTATTAGTTAAACAGTCAACCCTTTTCAAGTGCGAGGAGCCACACTGGTACATGGAGACTGGGAGATAATTAGGGGATAATTAGGTCCATCTTGGAGGCTGGCTACCAAAGTGGCTGACTAGCCAAAGTCTGAATTTTGTTTCCTTCACTTCTGGAGAGAAAATGGTCAGTGAACCTCATTGGTGGTCTTTGAGATGTACCAAAGCTACCTCTTGCTCTCACCCCCAGCTGTGTGGCTGACAGGGTCTTGGTGCTCCAGCCGGGTGTCAAGCCTGTGCCTCTGAGGTGGGAGAGCCGAGTTCAGGACATTGGTCTACCAGAGACCTCTGGCACCTTGTAATATCAAATGGCGAAAGCTCTCCCAGAGATACCCGTCTCAACGCTAAGACCCAGCTCCACTCAGAGACCAGCAAGATCCAGTGCTGGACATCCCATGCCAAACAACTAGCAAGACAGGAATGCAGGCCCACCCATTAGCAGAGAGGCTGCCGAAAATCACAATAAGGTCACAGACACCCCAAAACACACCACCAGATGCGGATCTGTCCACCAGAAAGACAAGATCCAGACACACCCACCAGAACACAGGCACCAGTCCCCTCCATCAGAAAGCCTACACAGCCCACTGAACCAACCTTAGCCACTGGGGGCAGACACCAAATACAACGGGAACTACGAATCTGCAGCCTCTGAAAAGGAGAGCCCAAACACAGTCCCCAAAGCCAAATGAGAAGACACAGAAACACACAGCAGATGAAGGAGCAAGGTTAAAACCCACCAGACCAAACAAATGTGGAGGAAATAGGCAGTCTACCTGAAAAAGAATTCAGAGTAATGATAGTAAAGATGATCCCAAATCTTGGAACTGGAATGGAGAATAGACAAGAAACGTTTAACAAGGACCTAGAAGAACTAAAGAGCAAACAAACAATGATGAACAACACAATAAATGGAATTAAAAATTCTCTAGAAGGAAACAATAGCAGAATAACTGAGGCAGAAGAATGGATAAATGACCTGGAAGATAAAATAGTGGAAATAACTACTGCAAAGCAAAATAAAGAAAAAAGAATGAAAAGAATTGAGGACAATCTGAGACATCTCTGGGAAAACATTAAACGCACCAACATTCGAATATAGGGGTCCCAGAAGTAGAAGAGAAAAAGAAAGACACTGAGAAAATATTTGAAGAGATTATAGTTGAAAACTTCCCTAATATGGGAAAGGAAATCGTTAATCAAGTCCAGGAAGCGCAGGGAGTCCCATACAAGATAAACCCAAGGAGAAACATGCCAAAACATATATTAATCAAACTATCAAAAATTAAATACAAAGAAAAAATATTAAAAGCAGCAAGGGAAAAACAACAAATAACATACAAGGGAATCCCCATAAGGTTAACAGCTGAACTT